>NC_042616.1:825530883-825560060 GCF_901001135.1 Rhinatrema bivittatum
TGATCGATAGGACTGAGGTGCATTAGCAAGCCAATGGCATTACTGGAATAGCAGGAGGTGCTGCAGGGCAGGAGTGAGCTGCATTAGCAGTGCTAGGCGGATGTCAGTACTGGAATAGCAGGAGGTGCTGCAGGGCAGGAGTGAGGTGCATAGGCAGTGCTAGGCGGGTGTCAGTACTGGAATAGCAGGAGGCGCTGCAGGGCAGGAGTGAGGTGCATTAGCAGTGCAAGGAGAGGATCAGTACTGGAATAGCAGGAGGTGCTGCAGGGCAGGAGTGAGATGCATTAGCAGTGTTAGGAGGGTGTCAGTACTAGAATAGCCAGAGACGCTGCAGGGCAGGAGTGAGGTGCATAGGCAGTGCTAGGAGGGTGTCAGTACTGGAATAGCAGGAGGTGCTGCAGGGCAGGTGCATTAGCAGTGCTAGGAGGGTCTCAGTACTGGAATAGCAGGGGGTCCTGCCGGGCAGGAGTGAGATGCATTAGCAGTGCTAGGCGGGTGTCAGTACTGGAATAGCAAGAAGTGCTGCAGGGCAGGAGTGAGGTGCATAGGCAGTGCTAGGGTTTTTGCATCGTAAATGCATAACTGTATTTTTAGCACTAAATCTCAGCTGCCAAACCCTAGACCATTCCTCCAGCTTTGCTAGATCCCTCCTCATGTTTTCCACACCTTCCTGACTCCACTGTTGCAGATTTTGGTATCACTGACAAAAAGAAAACCTTTCCCAACAATCCTTCCGCAATGATGCTCACAAAAGTGTTGAAAAGAACCGGTCCAAGGACCGATCCCTGCACCACACTGCTAGTAACAACCCCCTCCTCAGAGAAAATGCCATTTACCATTCCCCTTTGTCACCTCCCACTCAACCAGTTTCTAGCCCAGTCAGTCACTCTTAGACCCATACCAAAGGCACACAATTTATTTATAAGTCGCCTATGCAAAACCGTGTCAAAGACTCACTGAAATCCAAGAACACTACTTCTAGCGCTCTCGCCTGATCCAGCCTCTGGTCACCCAATCAGAGAAACTGATCAGATTCGTCTGACAAGATTTATCTCTGGTAAAACCATGCTGTCTTGGATCTTGCAAGCCATTGGATTCCAGGAACTGCACTCTCCTCGGTTTTAGCAGCGATTCCATTAGTTTACTCACCACAGAGTCAGACTATTTATTGCCCACCCTTCCATGGTTCAGGGCAGGGAACAATAAAACACATATACAGATTATAAAATCAAAACATCTATTTCCACTTGGTAGTCACAACCATAGACAATACAGGGGAAAGACATACTGGCTAAGCGATGTCATAAACCAGTCTGAAAAAATAAGTCTTGAGGGCTCTTCAAAAGGACTTCGTGTCCTTCAGGCGTCTCCATTCTGAAGGGAGGGAGTTCCAGAGGGTGGGGGCAGCTGTTGGGAAAGTTCTCTCTCTGGTTTCATCAAGATGGGAAAACTTTGCAGAGAGTATGTCATGGAGACCATGGTTGGAGGATCGCAGCGGACGGGTAGGGGTAGACGGTTTCAGTGTTGAGGAGATCCATGGGGAGGAGATCTTGTGAATGAACAGTGATTGCTAATTTGTGTTGAATACGAAAAGAGACAGATGAGCCTGTGAAGGGACTGCAAAACAGGTGTGTTGTTCACAGATAGGTGTGTTAGATGGAAGACGGGTAGCCGAATTTTGCAAAATCTGGAGAGGTGCAGAGCATTACAATAGTCTAGACTTGAAGACATGAACGATTGTAGGACAGTTCGGAAGTGATAAGGTTCTAAGAGAGGTTTGAAGTGCCTAATTAGTCATAATTTAAAGAGAAGAGAATGAGACAGCCAGTCAGCATGAGACTGCACGGAAAGTGATGGGACGATGAGGACACCGAAATTGCGCGCTGTGTCAGAGACGGTTAATTGGGCAATCATTAAGTTTGATGAAAGAGGCGATGGCAGAAGGTGGAAACCTGGAGAGGATGGAATTTCAGTTTTATTGAGATTAAGTGAAAGCTTATTAACTAACCGACCTGTAGTTCCCAGCCTCCTCCTTCCTTTTTGCTGTCTGAACAGGACCACATCCTCACATCACCAGTCCTCCGGAGCTACTCCTGACTCTAAAGAAGCATTGAAAAGGTTCAGCCGGCGGAGCAGCCAGGACATCACTAAGTTCCCTTAGTACCTAGGATGATTCCCATCCAGCCCCCGTCGTCTTATGTAATTTAAGTTTAGTTACCCGCTCACTAACGCACCGGTCTGAAAATCGATTGAGGTTTACCTCACTTCCAATCTTATTTCTGTTTAATTTATGTGATCCTGCTCCAGGCCCTTCCACAGTGAACAACGAACAGAAAGATTTGTTAAGCAATTTTGTTTCTTCTTTGTCAGCTTCTACAAATTCCTTTCCTGCACCTGAGTCTCACAATGCCACGTTTGGCCTTCTTCCTATCGCTAATGTATATTGCCGCTGTGTAGGTCCCTTGTGAGACCTCACTGGGAATACTGGGTACAATTCTGGAGACCGCAACTTCAGAAGGATATAAACAGGATGGAGTCGGGCCAGAGGGAGGCTACTAACATGGTCAGTGGGCTTCGTTCTAAAGCATAGGGGGATAGACTTAAAGATCTGAACATGTCCACCCTGGAGGAAAGGCGAGATAGGGGAGATAGGATAGAGACATTCAAACATCTCAAAGGTTTCCATGCACAGGAGGGGGAGCCTCTTTCAACAGAAAGGAGGCTCTAGAACAAAGGGGATCGTGCGATGAGGTGAAAGGGGGTAGACTCAGGAGTAACCTTAGCAAATATTTCTTTAGACAGAGCCAGTGCAAGACCATTCGGTGCCTTAGGCGAGCCATTGGTCATACAAGCCCCTCCCCAACTCACGTATTGGCGGCAGCTCCACCATAGCGCACCCTCTTACCGGCTCTGGCTCAGCAGCCCTCTGAGCCTTGTGCCGGCAGGAGTTTGCTGGCCCCAGAATTTTGGAGCTTTAGGCAACCTCCTTGTCTTCCCGACGGAAGCACTGGCCCTGTCTTTACAGAAAGGGTAGTGGAGATTTGCAATATCGTGCGTGACCCGGGAGGGATCCTTATCCATTTTTGATCCAGTTTGTGGAATTCACTTCCTCTAACAGTATGTCTTAGTCAAGATTCAAAAGAATTTTTAAAACTTGTAAAAACCCATTTGTTTAATGAGGCCTTTGCCAATATTGGTTAACCATCTCTGAATTATTTTATTGCAGACATTTATGCCTGGATTAAATTACTTCGTACTTTTGTCTGGTTTATTGTCTGTTTTGATTATCATGTTTATTATGTGTGTTTTTTGTTGTACCCCACTGAGAACATCATTGCTGGAGGGGCGGGTAATAAATATTTTAAATATATGAAATAAATAGCGGATGCATGGAACAGCCTTGGTGTGGATTGGGTCAGGACCAGCCTCAGGAAGTATTTCTTCATGGAAAGGGTGGTGGGATGCCTGGATGCCCTCCTGGAAGAGGTAGTGAGGACAAGGATGCTCATGGAATTCCAAAGGCCATGGGATAAACTCGGAGGATTCCTAGTGGCTAAATGATGGAGATGAAGAATAGGGGTAACCCCTAGGTATCAACTGAGGTAACCTGCACAGAGCAACAATTACTCAAAGAATAATAAAATAGATACATAAATAAAGCTTCTGGGTGGACTGGATGGACCGCTTGGGTCATTTTCTACCGACATGTACTATTTATTTATTTATGCTGTTTTTCTATACCATTGCGCCACCGGCCATCCAGTGCTCCTACCATGTGACAGGGGCCGGCCAATGGCACCGATAGCCCCTGTCACATGGTAAGGGCAAAGGGCCATCGGCGCCATTTTTATTAGTGGCAGCCGACAGCCCGAGAGCAGTAGATTGCTCCCGGCGCCCCCACTGGACCACCAGGTAATTTTAAAACATTTTGGGGGGGTCGGGAGGGTGGGGGAGGCTAAGGGGTCAGTTTTAAAGGGTTGGGGTGGGGGTTTTTTTTATCGGGCCATCGGCGCCATTTTTATTAGTGGCAGCCGATGGCCCGAGAGCGGGCGATCGGTCCCGGGGCTTCCACTGGACCACCAGGTGATTTTAAAACATTTTGGGGGGGTCGGGAGGGTGGGGGAGGCTAAGGGGTCAGTTTTAAAGGGTTGGGGTGGGGGTTTTTTTATCGGGCCATCGGCGCCATTTTTATTAGTGGCAGCCGATGGCCCAGAGCGGGCGATCGGTCCCGGGGCTTCCACTGGACCACCAGGTGATTTTAAAACATTTTGGGGGGGGTTTGGGAGGGTGGGGGAAGGTAAGGGATTAGTTTTAAAGGGTCGGGGTGGGTTTAGGGGTTGTTTTGGTGTGCCAGTTCCCCCCCCCCCCCAAATAACTCCCGTTAGTGGACACAAACCCGATTAACAATTTTTCATGATAAATCGGGGGAATTTCTATTGTATCGCACTCTTTAACGATTTTTGACGATTTAAAAAATATCGGACAATATTTTAAATCGTCAAAAAACGATTCACATCCCTCTGCAACCTGATTGTTGAGTTTAGCCATGCTGTCATTTCGCCATAGAGAATCTTGTGTATAACGCATAAAGTTTTATGCATTACTATGTTCTACAGGCAGCCAATGTAATTCTCGCAAGATTGGAGTCATATGGTCCTTCTTTCTTGTGTTGGTTAAGATGCGAGCTACAGTATTTTGGAGTACCTGTAAAAGGACGGATTGTAGCTTTTGGAAGGCCTAACATCGTGGAATTACAATAATCTAATCCTGTAAATAACATTGCCTGCAGCACAGATCTAAAATTTTCACGTGACAAAAATGGTTTAAGGCATCTTAACGTCATTAATTCTGTGTTATTAAGTGTTGGAGACAAAATCAGTTACATGATTCACGAACATTTGGGATAGGCACAGAGGATCCTTGGTTGCAAAAACCAAAGCCTGAAATGAACTGTGGCCTGAGATGGTGAGAAACGAAGCAAGATGGACAGAGCTTTGTCAGCCTTACCTGCCACCTCACCTCGTTCTATATTTCTATGATTCACCTCCACCTTATCAAATGGAGCCCGGGGCAGGAGAAAACTCAAGAATGAGCAAGGAAGAAAGTATTGTCAGACGAGGCCGAGCCAGGTGTCATTTCACCCTGTTGAATGCATGGACTTGTAGCTTTGATTTAGCAAAGAAGGCAGCAGGACCTCCCATGCATGGGATAATGTGAGAAGAAAAAACCAGGGCTGGGTCAGCCCTGTCCTGAAAAATGGAGCGATTCCGAAAATCTCTTCTGATATGCCGTCATTTTACATAGATGGCCATTGTGGTGAAGAGACGCACACTGTGCCCAGCCATCCTTTCTCTGAAGCATTCAGCCAGGGCAGTCTGTGTCCCAGGCAAGATTCATTTAGTTTGTTGTACCTGCAAAATGCAAACAGGGAAAGAACTCTCTGCCAGCTTCTTCATAATTATATCGCAATGACAGAGAGGAGCACTCGGGAGGAGGTGTGGCACTTTATGTCCGGGATGGCATAGAGTCCAACAGGATAAACATCCTGCATGAGACTAAATACAAAATTGAATCTTTATGGGTAGAAATCCCTTGTGTGTCGGGGAAGACTATAGTGATAGGGGTATACTACCGTCCACCTGGTCAAGATGGTGAGATGGACAGTGAAATGCTAAGAGAAATTAGGGAAGCTAACCAAATTGGTAGTGCAGTAATAATGGGAGACTTCAATTACCCCAATATAGACTGGGAAAATGTATCATCGGGTCACGCTAGAGAGATAACATTCCTGGATGGAATAAATGATAGCTTTATGGAGCAATTGGTTCAGGAACCAACGAGAGAGGGAGCAATTTTAGATCTAATTCTCAGTGGAGCACAGGACTTGGTGAGAGAGGTAACGGTGGTGGAGCCGCTTGGCAATAGTGATCATAATATGATCAAATTTGAATTAATGACTGGAAAAGGAACAGTGTGCAAATCCAAGGCTCTCGTGCTAAACTTTCAAAGGGAAACTTTGATAAAATGAGAAAAATTGTTAGAAAAAAACTGAAAGGAGCAGCTACAAAAGTAAAAAATGTCCAAGAGGCGTGGTCATTGTTAAAAAATACCATTCTAGAAGCACAGTCCAGATGTATTCCACACATTAAGAAAGGTGGAAAGAAGGCAAAACGATTACCGGCATGGTTAAAAGGGGAGCTGAAAGAAGCTATTTTAGCCAAAAGATCTTCATTCAAAAATTGGAAGAAGGATCCAACAGAAGAAAATAGGATAAAGCATAAACATTGGCAAGTTAAATGTAAGACATTGATAAGACAGGCTAAGAGAGAATTTGAAAAGAAGTTGGCCTTAGAGGCAAAAACTCACAGTAAAAACTTTTTTAAATATATCCAAAGCAGAAAGCCTGTGAGGGAGTCAGTTGGACCGTTAGATGATCGAGGGGTTAAAGGGGCACTTAGAGAGGATAAGGCCATCGCGGAGAGATTTAATGATTTCTTTGCTTCGGTGTTTACTGAAGAGGATGTTGGGGAGGTACCCGTAATGGAGAAGGTTTTCATGGGTAATGATTCAGATGGACTGAATCAAATCACGGTGAACCTAGAAGATGTGATAGGCCTGATTGACAAACTGAAGAGTAGTAAATCACCTGGACCGGATGGTATACACCCCAGAGTTCTGAAGGAACTAAAAAATGAAATTTCAGACCTATTAGTAAAAATTTGTAACTTATCATTAAAATCATCCATTGTACCTGAAGACTGGAGGATAGCAAATGTAACCCCAATATTTAAAAAGGGCTCCAGGGGCGATCCGGGAAACTACAGACCGGTTAGCCTGACTTCAGTGCCAGGAAAAATAGTGGAAAGTGTTCTAAACATCAAAATCACAGAACATATAGAAATACATGGTTTAATGGAACAAAGTCAGCATGGCTTTACCCAGGGCAAGTCTTGCCTCACAAATCTGCTTCACTTTTTCGAAGGAGTTAATAAACATGTGGATAAAGGTGAACCAGTAGATATAGTATACTTGGATTTTCAGAAGGCGTTTGACAAAGTTCCTCATGAGAGGCTTCTAGGAAAAGTAAAAAGTCATGGGATAGGTGGCGATGTCCTTTCGTGGATTGCAAACTGGCTAAAGACAGGAAACAGAGAGTAGGATTAAATGGACAATTTTCTCAGTGGAAGGGAGTAGACAGTGGAGTGCCTCAGGGATCTGCATTGGGACCCTTACTTTTCAATATATTTATAAATGATCTGGAAAAAATACAATGAGTGAGATAATCAAATTTGCAGATGACACAAAATTGTTCGGAGTAGTTAAATCACAAGCAGATTGTGATAAATTGCAGGAAGACCTTGTGAGACTGGAAAATTGGGCATCCAAATGGCAGATGAAATTTAATGTGGATAAGTGCAAGGTGATGCATATAGGGAAAAATAACCCATGCTATAATTACACAATGTTGGGTTCCATATTAGGTGCTACAACCCAAGAAAGAGATCTAGGTGTCATAGTGGATAACACATTGAAATCGTCGGTACAGTGTGCTGCGGCAGTCAAAAAAGCAAACAGAATGTTGGGAATTATTAGAAAGGGAATGGTGAATAAAACGGAAAATGTCATAATGCCTCTGTATCGCTCCATGGTGAGACCGCACCTTGAATATTGTGTACAATTCTGGTCGCCGCATCTCAAAAAAGATATAATTGCGATGGAGAAGGTACAGAGAAGGGTACCAAAATGATAAGGGGAATGGAACAACTCCCTATGAGGAAAGACTAAAGAGGTTAGGACTTTTCAGCTTGGAGAAGAGACGGCTGAGGGGGGATATGATAGAGGTGTTTAAAATCATGAGAGGTCTAGAACGGGTAGATGTGAATCGGTTATTTACTCTTTCGGATAGTAGAAAGACTAGGGGGCACTCCATGAAGTTAGCATGGGGCACATTTAAAACTAATCGGAGAAAGTTCTTTTTTACTCAACGCACAATTAAACTCTGGAATTTGTTGCCAGAGGATGTGGTTAGTGCAGTTAGTATAGCTGTGTTTAAAAAAGGATTGGATAAGTTCTTGGAGGAGAAGTCCATTACCTGCTATTAAGTTCACTTAGAGAATAGCCACTGCCATTAGCAATGGTTACATGGAATGGACTTAGTTTTTTGGGTACTTGCCAGGTTCTTATGGCCTGGATTGGCCACTGTTGGAAACAGGATGCTGGGCTTGATGGACCCTTGGTCTGACCTAGTATGGCATTTTCTTATGTTCTTATGTTCTTATGTTCTCAAAACTCAAAATGAGTTGAATGGTAAGCAGCAAAGTAGTGAGTCACGATAATATCTTTCTAGGACTATCAAAAGTGCATAAAATGTAATCCTTGCAGACTGCCAAGGTCCCTCCCTCGGGCAACGAGGTCCAAATGGCAGACTGGCAGTACTGGGACTCCAGGGTGCCTGTGACGGTGCTTCCATGGCACATCCCTATCCACTGCCAGGAGAGCTGCCTGCCCCTGTCTGCCCTGCTATAATTAAGAGAGAGTTTCCTCTTCTTTCTGTTTTCTAAGGCTGCTTCACAGGCACAGAAGGACAGACGCACCAAGGGCGCTTCCATCCCAGGCTGTGAGAGCCCTGCTCAGCACATCCGGCTCAGAACCTGTGATAGACCCCTGTCAGCAGCTTTCCTTTCTCACCTCTGCTCATTACCCTAAAGCCTGCAGCTGGCAGCGGGGTCTGAACTCAGCTGCAAGGGTCTGCACCTCCCTCTCATTTCCATCAGAGCAAGGACTCCTGCTGTCATCCCTCATCTGAGCCAGAACCCAGGGGTCCATATAACTCACCATCTCCTCTCATCTGAGCCAGAACCCAGGAGTCCATATAATTGTCCACCTCCTCTCATCTGACGCAGAAACCAGGGGTCCATATAACCTCCACCTCCTCTCATCTGAGCCCAGAAACCAGGGGTCCACATAACTCTCCACCTCCTCTCATCTGAGCCCAGAAACCAGGGGTCCAAATAACTCTCCACCTCCTCTCATCTGAGCCAGAACCCAGGGGTCCATATAACTCACCATCTCTTCTCATCTGAGCCAGAACCCAGGAGTCCATATAACTCCACCTCCCTCATCTGAGCCCAGAAACCAGGGGTCCATATAACTCTCCACCTCCTCTCATCTGAGCCCAGAAACCAGGGGTCCATATAACTCTCCACCTCCTCTCATCTGAGCCCAGAAACCAGGGGTCCATATAACTCTCCACCTCCTCTCATCTGAGCCCAGACCCCAGGGGTCCATATAACTCTCCACCTCCTCTCATCTGAGCCCAGAAACCAGGGTCCAAATAACTCTCCACCTCCCCTCATCTGAGCCCAGAAACCAGGGTCCATATAACTCACCACCTCCTCTCATCTGAGCCCAGACCCCAGGGGTCCATATAACTCTCCACCTCCCTCATCAGCCCAGAAACCAGGGGTCCATATAACTCTCCACCTCCTCTCATCTGAGCCCAGAAACCAGGGGTCCATATAACTCTCCACCTCCTCTCATCTGAGCCCAGACCCCAGGGGTCCATATAACTCCACCTCCCTCATCTGAGCCCAGAAACCTGGAGTCCGTATAACTCTCCACCTCCTCTCATCTGAACCCAGAAACCAGGGGTCCATTTAACTGTCCACCTCCCCTCATCTGAGCCCAGAAACCAGGGGTCCAAATAACTCTCCACCTCCCCTCATCTGAGCCCAGAAACCAGGGGTCCATATAACTCTCCACCTCCTCTCATCTGAACCCAGAAACCAGGGGTCCATATAACTCTCCACCTCCTCTCATCTGAGCCCAGAAACCAGGGGTCCATATAACTCTCCACCTCCTCTCATCTGAACCTAGAAACCAGGGGTCCATATAACTCTCCTCCTCTCCACCTCCTCTCATCTGAACCTAGAAACCAGGGGTCCATATAACTCACCACCTCCTCTCATTGAGCCCAGAAACCAGGGGTCCCTATAACTCACAACCTCCTTTCATCTGAGCCCAGAACTCCGGGGTCCATATAACTCTCCACCTCCTCTCATTGAGCCCAGAAACCAGGGGTCCATATAACTCACCACCTCCTCTCATCTGAGCCCAGAAACCAGGGGTCCATATAACTCTCCACCTCCTCTCATCTGAACCCAGAACCAGGGGTCCATTTAACTGTCCACCTCCCCTCATCTGAGCCCAGAAACCAGGGGTCCAAATAACTCTCCACCTCCCCTCTCATCTGAGCCCAGAAACCAGGGGTCCATATAACTCTCCACCTCCTCTCATCTGAGCCCAGAAACCAGGGGTCCATATAACTCTCCACCTCCTCTCATCTGAACCTAGAAACCAAGGGTCCATTAACTGTCCACCTCCCTCATCTGAGCCCGAAACCAGGGTCCATAACTCTCCACCTCCCTCATCTGAGCCCAGAAACCAGGGGTCCATATAACTGTCCCACCTCCTCTCATCTGAGCCCAGAAACCAGGGGTCCATATAACTCTCCACCTCCTCTCATCTGAACCTAGAAACCAAGGGTCCATATAACTCTCCACCTCCTCTCATCTGACCTAGAAACCAGGGGTCCATATAACTCACCACCTCCTCTCATTGAGCCCAGAAACCAGGGGTCCATATAACTCACACCTCCTTTCATCTGAGCCCAGAACTCAGGGGTCCATATAACTCTCCACCTCCTCTCATGAGCCCAGAACCAGGGGTCCATATAACTCACCACCTCCTCTCATCTGAGCCCAGAAACCAGGGGTCCATATAACTCTCCACCTCCTCTCATCTGAGCCCAGACCCGGGGTCCATATAACTATCCACCTCCCTCATCTGAGCCCAGAAACCTGGGGTCCATATAACTCCCCCTCCTCTCATCTGAACCCAGAACCAGGGGTCCATATAACTGTCCACCTCCCCTCATCTGAGCCCAGAAACCAGGGGTCCATATAACTCTCCACCTCCTCTCATCTGAGCCCAGAAACCAGGGGTCCATATAACTCTCCACCTCCTCTCATCTGAGCCCAGAAACCAGGGGTCCATATAACTCTCCACCTCCTCTCATCTGAGCCCAGACCCCAGGGGTCCATATAACTCTCCACCTCCTCTCATCTGAGCCCAGAAACCTGGGTCCGTATAACACTCCACCTCCTCTCATCTGAACCCAGAAACCAGGGGTCCGTATAACTCTCCACCTCCTCTCATCTGAGCCCAGAAACCAGGGGTCCATATAACTCTCCACCTCCTCTCATCTGAGCCCAGAAACCAGGGGTCCATATAACTCTCCACCTCCTCTCATCTGAGCCAGAAACCAGGGGTCCATATAACTCTCCACCTCCTCTCATCTGAACCTAGAAACCAGGGGTCCATATAACTCACCACCTCCTCTCATTGAGCCCGGAAACCAGGGGTCCATATAACTCACAACCTCCTTTCATCTGAGCCAGAACTCAGGGGTCCATATAACTCTCCACCTCCTCTCATTGAGCCCAGAAACCAGGGGGTCCATATAACTCTCCACCTCCTCTCACTGAGCCCAGAACCAGGGGTCCATATAACTCTCCACCTCCTCTCTGAGCCCAGAAACCAGGGTCCATATAACTGATCACCTCCTCTCATCTGAGCTCTCACCTGGACTTGTCTGAATATGAATGAGCTCCTCGGCTGCAGATCCTGATCCTTGTGATGAGAGAGGCTGTCAGACCTGTACATATACCCTTCCACCTGCCTGCCGCTCCCTCCACTGTACACACACATGCAAAGACATGCCAATGGTCACACCCACAAGAGCGCAGCATATCAGTTGACTCCTGGTGAAGGGTCTAAGCTGAATGTGCAGGAGATCCACATAGCAGCCAATATCCCAACTGACTGACCCCAGAGGACTCTGTGTCACCAGCCCATCCAGTCTGCCCAGCTATTCTCTTCCCCTGCTAATTTTGTTGTACAATACAAAAGCAGCACAAATATGAAGATATATCCCAGCTGGTACAGAAAGACCAACTACAAGATATCTTCCTTTATTCAGGATAGTATATGTTGTCTTCCTTTTCAGTGCTCCATCATTATGGGTAGATGAGCCTACAAGATCCTCTATTCACACCCAGGACCCCTCCTTTCCCATATCTGGCAGCAAAGCTGTTCTAGCTTTCTAGGTCCCTTGTGTAGCCTGCCAGACAGACTCAATTATGTGAGCACCTGCACATCCTGTAGGACTTCCAGTTATTACTCTACCTGCAGCCTGCCAGAAAGACCCAGCTACGTGAGCTCCCCTGCGTTGAAGCAGAGAGCTATGCTGGATATGCGTGAAGTATCAGTTTTTCTTCTCCCCTGCCGTTGAAGCAGAGAGCTATGCTGGATGCATTGAAAGTGAAGCATCAGGCTTATTTGGTTTGGGGTAGCAACCGCCGCAACAAGCCAGCCACTCCCCGCGTTGAGAGTGCAAATCCTTTTTTCCACATTTCCTCTTGCCGTTGAAGCTTAGAGCGATGTTGGAGTCGCAGTAACCGTGTGTATGTTTATTGAATAAGGTATTATCCCCAGGCAGTAGCCGTCATTCTGGCGAACCACCCACTCTTCATTGACGTCCTCTTGACTTTATGGATCCACAGTGTTTATCCCACGCTCCCTGACGTCCTTCACAGTTCTGGTCTTCACCACTTCCTCCTGAAGGGCATTCCAGGCATCCACCACCCCTCTGTGAAGAAATACTTCCTGACATTGGTTCTGAGTCTTCCTCCCTGGAGCTTCAAATCGTGACCCCTGGTTCTGCTGATTTTTTTCCTAAGGAAAAGGTTTGTCGTGGTCTTTGGATCATTAAAACCTTTCAATCTAAAAGTCTGTATCATATCACCTTTGCTCCTCCTTTCCTCCATGATGTACATATTTAGATTCTTCAATCTCTCCTCATAAGTCATTCGATTGAAGACCTTCCACCTTTTTGGTCGCCCTTCTCTGGACCGCCTCCATCTTGTCTCTGTCTCTTCGGAGATACGGTCTCCAGAATTGAACACAGTACTTCAGGTGAGGCCTCACCAAGGACCTGTACAAGGGGATAATTATTTCCCTTTTCTTACTCGATATTCCTCTCTCTATGCAGCCCAGCATTCTTCTGGCTTTAGCTATCGCCTTGTCACATTGTTTTCGCCGACTTCAGATCATTAGACACCATCACCCCAAGGTCTCTCTCCTGCTCCGTGCATATCAGCCTTTCTCCCCCCATCGAATACAGATAATTCGGATTTCTACTCCCCATATGCATGACTCTGCACTTCTTGGCATTGAATCTCAGCTGCCATATCTTCGACCACTCTTCCATCTTCCTTAAATCCTGTCTCTTCTCTCCACTCCTTCCGGCGTGTCCACTCTGTTGCAGATCTTAGTGTCATCCGCAAAAAGACAAACCTTACCTTCTATCCCTTCCGCTATGTCGCTCACAAAGAATTGAAAAGGACCGGTCCCAACACCGATCCCTGCAGTACACCACTTAGAACCGCTCTCTCTTCGAGAGAGTTCCATTTACCATCACACATTGTCTTCTGTCCGTCAACCAGTTGCAATCCAGGCCACCACCTCGGCATTCACTCCTAAGCTTCTCATTTTTCACCAGTCTCCTGTGCGGGACCGTGTCAAAAGCTTTGCTGAAATCCAAGTAGATGACATCAAGCGGTCTTCCTCGATCCAATTCCTTGGTTACCCAGTCAAAAAAGTCAATCAGATTTGTCTGACAGGATCTTCTCTGGTGAATCCATGCTGCCTCTGGTCCAGCAATTCTCCGGACTGTAGATAGTTCATATTCTCTCTTTCAACAGTGACTCCATTACTTTTCCCACCACGAAGTGAGGATGGCATGTAAGTCCTAAGAAAAATCTAGGCTAGTCAGCGGGCTATTACTGGTTGGGTAAAAATCTAGGCTAGTCAGCGGCTATTACAGCGGTAAAAAAGAAGACAAACTGGGGGGGTGGGGGGGGAGGTAGAATCCTATCCCTAGCCTGGGTGAACTGGGAACAAACTGGTGAAACTGGAAATGGCCTCGGCGCGTGTCCCTTTTAGAGGTAAACCTTTTATTAACCAAGGTTACCAAATACGCAAACCTTCAGAGTGCAGGGTAAGTTATCCACGCTGAAGGCGAATCAGAAAGACAATAAAACATTTGCCATTTCTCCTCTCCTTCTTTCTTGTCAAGAAGCCCTCCCCCTTGCAGCCCAGAATGAATCCACATGACCCCTCCCATCCTTAACATCCTCCCATGGTGCCATTATAACACAGGCGCAGGTATGCGCGCGTGGTATCAGACAGGCGGGAAGCACGTACACGCCTGCCCTATTTGAAAGGTAAGGGCGCTGGTGTGCGCGGAATCCCGCTTCCGTCACGTAAGCGGGCCGGCGAAGCACCGGTATCCCAAACCAGTCCACTTCCCCCTGACACAGGAGATTTAGGGAAACCGAGCAGATAAGAAAAGGTCTTTCTTTGTTCTTTTTTTTGACCAGCGGGGCTGTGATGGTTTGTGTGAGAAAAAGCCCTCGTTTTATCGCTCGCCATAATAGCCGCCATAACAGCCACGGATCACGATAAGGGTGGCCATCCACGATAAAACCTTTTTCCCCCCCCACCTTCCATCTACGCCAAAGAAAAGGCGGTGCTATTTCCGACGCTAAATCCGCGTTAGTGTGCGTTAAATTTTCATGACAGGTGGTGGAAGTCCCTCATTTGCATAAAGAGCTAGCTTTGCATACTCATAATATTTGGACATAAACGTGCGTCAGACCCTTGTATCGCAGGTTGAGGCCCTAAAACGACTTGATGACTGACCCTATACGTTTGTGCCGAGGCAATGGAGGGTGCAGTTCTTGCACAAGGTCGCATAGAGCAGGAACAGGATTTCATCCCAGTCTGCTCCCCCATCTCCTCCTTCCCCATTCCTTGGCACGAGTGCCATCCACATCTGCTTAATTTTTAACATTTTTTTTCAAGTAGCTGTGCTGTCCCAATTCCCCAAAGGGTCAGTCCCTTCCCTGATGTTCTTAACGCTGGCCCCTATGACTCCCATAAGCCAGGAGGCTCTCTCTCCTTCCCCTCCGTTCAGCCTGCAGGCCAGGGGAGAACAAGGGCTGGAGGTGAAACCTGGGCTGGATTCCTGGAGCCCTTGGCACAGGGGCTTTCCTGCTTAACCAGACTTTATTTTTTATAAGCAGAATAGAAATGTTTTAAATAAACAGATGAAATAAAGATTTGCCGAGCTGGAGCCCTTGGCACAGGGGCTTTCCTGCTTAACCAGACTTTATTTTTTATAAGCAGAATAGAAATGTTTTAAATAAACAGATGAAATAAAGATTTGCCGAGCTGGAGCCCTTGGCACAGGGGCTTCCTGCTTAACCAGACTTTATTTTTTTATAAGCAGATAGAAATGTTTTAAATAAACAGATGAAATAAATATTTGCCGAGCTGGAGCCCTTGGCACGGGGGCTTTCCTGCTAATGCTGTGGATCACGTTGCCTTGGCAGATTATAAGTGAGGAGAGTTTCCTGCTCTCCAGGCCACGGGTAAAACAGGGTTATTTAATCGGATACTAGGGTAGGAGGTTGAATGTAATTGTAACCGTCTCTTTTAGTCAGTAAGGAGGCCCAGACAACTGATCCGTAAAGATAGACTTTTATTGCCAGCAAGATGCAGCTAAGACAAAGGCTCAGTAAACAACTGCATGCCCTCCCCTTCAGGAGCAGACTCTTATGCACTTTACAGTTCTTATCTTTACACATGCGTTCTAAGCATTGCTGAGCAAGCATATTCCGGCTGAAGGGGCTACTGACCCCCTCCCTAGACACCCTGGAACTTTCGTGAAACTTCTCCCATGTTCTGCAGGAGAGGCTGCTGGGACTTGCAGTTCTGGAAAGGAATTCGCGAGTCTGCAGTAATACAGCCCATCACATAATACATCCATTGTTCTAATCTAGGTTACAGCAGTGAAAGCTTATCAGAGAATAAGAACAGCGAAGCCAAAAAAATGAAAATGTGCAATGTGCTGACAGAGAGTTTCTCAATGTCCTAATTACAGCTGTATTGCAGACTGTAAGTAAACCCGTCATGAAGCAGGGAATTCTGGTACATGAAGTCCTTTGTCAGGTTGAAGCGTTCAGACTCCTTCATTCCCCCCTTTGATACTTATCATTCTCTATGAAAGTATCACACCATCACAACACAGCAACTGTGGAGCTGAAAGAAACAGAAACAAGAAAAATTAGCAATTTGAGTTCTCAGGGGGCCCTAATTTCCCAAACAGTCCGATGGTTTCTTCACGGGTTTGAGACGGATGGGCCCTATTGGCTCCACCCCCCTTTGTAGCCCGAACTTGTCATGTATGGGAAGATGGCCCAGGATAAACATGAGGATGGTTAAACAGGTTCTATAGGCTCAGAGGAATACATGTACAGTAACAGGAGCTGCGTGGCTGTTTTGCGTTCAGCAATGTCCTTCATCACCCGACGAAGGCGGGTGATGACATTGCTGAACGCAAACCGAAGGCGGTTTGAGCAAGAAAGGAATAATTCAGGGTCCTAAAAGACAAAACAGAATTAAACTGGCTGGGATAACAAACAAGCTCTTAAATCCATCGATCATGGAAAACCAACCACGGAATCCATTGGTCCAGTCCCATGCACTATTCCACTGCTGGACAGGGACGTGTGCCATCTTGACCATGCGATCAGTGATATCTTGGATAACCTTGCTTTGGTCATCTACCTGTAAACAACAATTGGAGAGGTTAAATGTTCCACAAACCCTCCTTCCTGGGCCAGAGGGTAATCTAAAACCAATCTATTCTGGTACACTGCAGTCATAATTTTGGTATTTTCTTTTGCCCAGAGTTTAAGAGCGAGAGCAGTCGTTGGTGATGAGCTCCAGGACTGCCTGAAGCCTGATTGTTCAGTTGTTTTCCCTCTATAATGCTCCATGCACTTGAATTGTAAGAAAGGCATATTTAGAGTCTGTTAGATATTTACAGTTTTCCTTCTGCCAACTGCAGAGCTCGAGTAAGGCAATTAGTTAGCTTTTTGTGCAGACGTTCCTGGGGGAAAGGTTGAGCCTCAACGATTTCATCTTCGGATACAACAGCATATCCAGCAGAACGTATCTCATGAATGATTTGGCTGCTCCCATCAGTGAATAAAGTCCAAGCTCCTTGCCAGGGTTGATCCCTCAGGTCTGGTCTACTGGAATGTATTGTAGTCATGACTTCTTCACAATCATGGGCAACTGGTTCAGGTGCCGGCATAAGAGTGGCCGGGTTCAAGTTTTTGCTGTCTTGTATTTGAATTTCAGGTGTTTCACACAGTAAGGCTTAATACTTGACGAGACGTGAATTAGTCATCCATTTTGGTCCATGGGTCTCTAGGTCCTTGAATGTGTGGAGTTGTTACGTTCAAGTTTGACCAAAAGTTAATTTGACTGCTTCTGGAATTAGTAAGCATGCAGCCGCAATGCTTTGAAGGCAACCAGGCCATCCTTTTGCAACATTGTCCATTCCTTTTGAGAGATATGCAACAGGTCGCTCCCATGAGCCTAGAGTTTGAGTCAATACCCCAATGGCCATTCCTTTCTTTTCATCGACGAATAGATGGAATGGTTTCATTACATCTGGCAATCCTAAAGCAGGTGGTTCAATTAAGGCTTCTTTTAATTGACGTAAGCTTGCTAGCTCGTGTCCTTCCCATTGAAAAGTTTGAGACTCTGATTCCTTACCCCGCAACTTGTCGTACAGGGGTTGGGCCATAACTGCATAGTTAGCAATCCACAGTCTACAGTATCCTGCAGCTCCAAGGAACGCTCGGAGTCCTTCTTGCAAGTGGGTACAGGTTGACCTCGTATTGAACTGGTGCGAGAAATTCCCAGACAACGGGTTCCTCCACGTATTTGGAAGCCTAAATACTCTACTTCCAATTCACAGATTTGCGCTTTCTTTTTACTTGCACGATACCCTTTTGAGTACAACGTCTTTAGCAGCTGAAGAGTGGATACCACATTCGAGGTACGTCTCTCGAAACACAGAAGATCATCCACGTATTGTATGACTGGCCCATACTGACTTGGTACATCTTCAAGTCTTTTGCCAGTTGCTCACCGAACAGCGTAGGTGAGTGCCTAAACCCTTGAGGCAACGAGTCCATGTGTACTGCTGCTTTATTCCAGTATGCATTTCCCATGTGAAAGCAAAAATCTTCTGACATTCCTCCGCCACCGGGACGGAGAAGAAGGCATCTTTGAGATCAATGACACTGTACCACTTTGATGCAGGAGAGACTTGAGCCAAGATTGAATATGATTTGGCACGAGGGCTACTAGATCTTCTACTTGACTATTCACTTTCCGTAGTCTTGTACTGGTCGATAATCAGATCCAGGTTTCTTTACGGGCAACAAAGGGGTGTTCCAAGCAGATCGGATTCGTCGGAGAATGCCCAAGTCGTACAGTCTCTGCAGATGTATCTGGATTCCTTGCCTGGCCATATATGGAATGGGGTATTGAGGTTGATTAATCACCTGTGCATTCTGTTTCATCTCTATCCATATGGGGGTAGCGTCGATAGCTATTCCTCCCGGGTTCTGTTCGAACCATACTTGGGGTACACTATCCATCAGTTGTCTTCGTTTTTGTTGAGGGGGGTGTTGTTTTCATATCGATGTTCGATGAGTTCGTTCGACTATGGGAAGATGTAGTCTCCATTCTTCTTGGAGGGGACAGATGAGTATCACTGGATGGTCCCCGAAGGAGGCTTTAACTTCCCCTCTGTGGTTGATTGAAATCTCAATGTGGTCTGAGGCTTACACAGCAGGTTCCATCCGATAAGGATTACCATGGTCCGCTCCTACTTGTATTATTCATTCTTTCTGCAGAGGGGCAGTGAGTACCTGACCTGAGGCACCCACTATAGAAACAGTCTCTTTCGTCGGGGGGGCCCGCTGATTGGTGCAGTCATGACAGATCGTTGGCCTCTGAGTCCAACAGGCCCCCTGATTTTTGTTGTGTTACCTCGTGGATCTCCACCAGAGGGTCAGTGGGGATTCTTCCCTCCCGGTCTCTTCAGGCTTGTATGCTCCCTTGTCGCCTCCCCCGCCATCTGCCAGTGGGGGTTTGTCCGATCTCCTTCCTCCTCGGCCCCTTTGTGTCGGTTGCAGGTCCATTTTTGTCGTTAGTATTCACTGCAGGGCTCCCGTATTTCTTTTGCCATTCTTCACAGTCTCTCTTCCAATGGCCTTCATTTTGCAGTACGCACACTGATTCTTTCCCAAAGGGGGTCTTGTTCCCCCTCCTCTTCGCGGTCTGCCATTGTCTTGGCTCCTTCCCGTCCGCGGTGTCCTCGAGAGCGGCGGCTAACAGTCACTTCTTCTCCTTCATTCTCTACTTGCTTCTCTCTTTTCTCTTCCACTTCTCTATTTCCACATACTTGGTCTGCTATAGCTTTTAACTGGTGAGGCTCATGCCCTCAAAGCCTTCGGCCTTCTGCAGCTTCTTTCGGATGTAGGGTCTCTATTATTAAGTTCCTGGTTGCAGGGACGGGCCCTTTTCTTCTCTTCCTGATCCCTGTTCCCATACATCTCATAATACGATGATCATTAGTGAGAAGTTCCAAACACTTGCTTGTAGTCGGATAATATCGATTTAACATATAGATTGGAGTTCTATATCCATAAGAACCATCTTCAGCCCAAGTGGCAGGGCCAGAAGCTGCAAAACATTGCTTCCTTCATACTTGTAAGTTTGGCATATGGGTTAATTCAATAAAGTCAACCTGGATCTGCAGGCAAGGATCCAGGGGGGGGCGCTTTAGGTGTGCAGGAGTGATGATCAAAACCCTTGGAAGCCTTGTATCAATTACATTGCAAACACTAAGAACATATGGTAATAGCCAGAGCCCAGCCCCCACCAGTGGTCAAAAGAACATAATTGCAATATATATATATATATATATAGTGTGTGTGTGTGTGTGTGGGCCACTACTTTATCATTTGGGCCGACTCATATTTGCTCTTGTTCCTAATCTTGCATAGTGGCCCCTTCTCTTGCCCACAACTTCCAATAATCCTTATCTTGCGCCTGCCACTGAATCAAAATTTTTAATATTAAGTCTTGTTTTTCTCCGGGTTTTTTTTTTTTTTTTTTTTTTTTACAAACGGCATCCTGTAATTCTCCACAGTCAGCGCTGCACATGCTTGGCTGTCTTATCTTGCCAGTTCCTTAAAACAGGGAGTAAGCTCTGCATATTTAACTACTGCTAGCCAAAGAAGCAACAAGAAAAACTTAACAAAGAACCCACTTCTTAATCATTTCTCTTAAAATTTCCCAGAGACAGCTTCAAAATAAACTGCGTCAGCAAAAGGGAGTTCATACTTTATCATGCGTTCCAATGTAACTTTTAATAACAGATAATATATAGAGACAAGTAAGAACAATAATTAACATGGTATTAGAGAATAGAAGATAAGCATAGGGAGGACACCTGGGATAGAAGATATGAGAAAACTGAAAGCTGATTTAACGTCAGCATTGAAACGCACAAGCCATATTTGAATGCACTACGCACTGGCCTCAACGTCAACTTCTTTTTTTTTTTTTTTTTTTTCCTCTGGCTCGATTCCCTCCTCTCTCCTGTAATTATCTCTGCCGTTAACCCTTAACTGCATCAAGTTCCTAAACTTCAACACCAGTAAATGCATTCTCCAGTAATCAAATCAGTATTTTAACTTAACACTGTACATTAATTTGTTGTATAGTAGTCTTGTGCAGCATCTGTAAACCAAAATCTCTTCTTATTAGGGTTTAAAACAATTAAAAAAATCCCTGGTACATGTGCTTGCAATTCACAGATAGCAGTTACATACATTACAATCCTTAATTAATAATGGGGACTTCCAGTTCCCCATTTTGTGCGCCTGAGCCACCATTACGAGGGCGGCTCCCTCCACTAACTTCTTTGCCCACGACGGAGGATTTCAATAACTGCAATCCAAGCAGTTATGTACGGTATATCCTCAGGGCAACCCGGATTCCCTTCTCGTAACTATTTCTGGACCCTTGTGGCCGTTTGGAAATCGAAAGTTCCTACCGGAGGCCAATTTACACACAAACTGGGCCACCTATGGGTGCATCGTTGAATCATTCCGGGTTTAGTACATTTATGTCTATCGAACACTTCCCTATAGTGTTCCGTCATGACTTTTTGGAGTCGAACCGCCCCCTCCCATCAGGATAGAATTCACAGACAAAGGAGGGAAGGGAAGACGGATAGGTAAGGGGTCCGTACCCGTCAGACACAAAAGGGTCACAATCGCCCCGACTAGGACGCGGTCAGCCCGGCCTAGAACTGCGAGGCCATTCACTCTCTTTCACACAACAAGAAACCTATTCCCACTATCGTATGCGTTACTTCTTTTTCCTCTTTTTATGCGCGTGGCTTTCGGAATGCAATTCCTACCAAACCACCGCTTGGGGTGTGATCAAAGCCCCCTCGGTCCCCTCACGGATGGACCGGTTATTTGCTACTCTTTTAGCTATTCTTCACTTTTCCCATCATTCCCATAATACTCGCCTGCAGGGTTCTTCCGAACGTCATGAAAGCCTTCTTCCCGGATCACCAGCCCAAAGGTCTCAGAGGATCTCCGTGGAATGACCCCCTCAGATACCTGATCACTGAACTCAGCGGTGGCCACTCACCAGGCAAGTCTGGGGGATCACTCCGCCACAAAATCCCCTGGACCAACTGGGGGGCTAAAATAGCGTCCCCGGTACCTCCTGGCTGAGGCTCGCCAAATGTAACCGTCTCTTTTTAGTCAGTAAGGAGGTCCAGACAACTGATCCGTAAAGATAGACTTTTATTGCCAGCAAGATGCAGCTAAGACAAAGGCTCAGTACAACTGCATGCCCCTCCCCTCAGGAGCAGACTCTTATGCACTTTACAGTTCTTATCTTTTACACATGCGTTCTAAGCATTGCTGAGCAAGCATATTCCGGCTGAAGGGGCTACTGACCCCCTCCCTAGACACCCTGGAACTTTCGTGAAACTTCTCCCATGTTCTGCAGGAGAGGCTGCTGGGACTTGCAGTTCTGGAAAGGAATTCGCGAGTCTGCAGTAATACAGCCCATCACATAATACATCCATTGTTCTAATCTAGGTTACAGCAGTGAAAGCTTATCAGAGAATAAGAACAGCGAAGCCAAAAAATGAAAATGTGCAATGTGCTGACAGAGAGTTTCTCAATGTCCTAATTACAGCTGTATTGCAGACTGTAAGTAAACCCGTCATGAAGCAGGGAATTCTGGTACATGAAGTCCTTTGTCAGGTTGAAGCGTTCAGACTCCTTCATAATGTCAGGGCATTGATAAGCTAGGAAGGGAGGAGGGCACGTTTTCTGTTTATAAATGTGTTTAGGGGATTAGTGAAAGAACTGTAGGATTTGTTTGAGATTCTGCACCTCACCCTGATGGCTCCCGAAGGACAAATAATGAAATGTGGAGGAATAAGTGAATGCGGAAGGGAGCTGTGTGATCTGTGTGCTGTGAGGGTGGAGAGGCTCTCTGTCTCTCCATCACGCTCTCAGGCTGGGATGTCAGCCCTGCTCTGCTTCAGTGCCAATTCTCAGGAACCCGTGCCCAGTAACGACTCTGATCCTATTTATCCTCACACTGCATATGAAAATTCAAGGGTTCCCCAGAGAAAGCAGGGGTCGCCTACAGTTCTCCTGCCATTGCCAACTGTCTCCATTCCTGCTGGTGAGGCCGATCCAGTCCTGGTTTACTCCACCTCCAAAAAAAAAACCCCAGGCCATTGCATAATCATCTTTTATAAACTTGATTGTATAAACTTCTATCGTGTCCCCCCTCTCAGCCGTCTCTTTTCCAGGCTAAAGAGCCCTCACCTGCATAGCCACTCATCACAATGGAGCCGTCCCAACCTCTTCAGCACTTCCTCACCCTCCTCTGAACCTTTTGTAGTCCCTCTATGTCTTTTTTTGAGAAGGGGCAAACAGAATGCACACACAATACTCAAAGTGCGGTCCACAAGGACTCCAGGGTCCATTTCCTGAGCAGTGACTCCTCATACAGGACCCAGCATTGCGGATCTGTAGTGGGGTTATTTTTCTCTATTTATTTATTTATTTAGAGGTCTTGTACACTGTCCTACCAAGTGAAAATCAGCAGTTCACCGTGGTTCATGACCTTAACATTCATAAGTATTAGAGAACATTGAGTACATTATAACATTCGCCATTAGTAGTTACCGGGCAATGGGTAGAGTATTCGGGTAATAGCTTGGGAGGGTATTAGGAGGAGAGAAGGGGGTATAAGGGTGAAAATGGGAATCCCTATGTGCTATTCAGATGCCCTATCTCCCAGTCTCACCCGGTCCTTCTGCAGTTCCTCGCAATCCGCTGCTTTTTTTTTTTAAACCTTTGATTAATTTTGTGTCACCCGCAAAATGGATCACTCTTTTCCAGATCATTTATGATCCCTTTGGTAATCCATTAATGACCTTTTTCCATTTAGAAAACAGACCATTTAATCCTACCTCTGTTTTCTTCTGTCTTTTAACCAGTTGACAATCCATAGTAGGACGCTGCCTCCTATCCCGAGACTTTTTAATTTGCTGAGGATTCTCTCATGGGAGAAAGCTTTGTCAAATGCTTTTTGAAAATCCAAGTACACTGCGGGGTAGATTTACAAACATACACGCGCGCATCCAAGTCTGCACGGTTTCCAGCACGCGCAGTGGACATGGCGATTTTATAACAGACGCACCGGCGCGTGTATGTTATAATTGGGGAACTGCGTGGACATGTGTGCAGGATTTTACAATCACTCACTCGCAACCGGGGCCTTACCTCTCAGCACCAGGTTTCGGGTCCTGCCTCGCGGTCTAGGTTTGCCGGGTACCGGGCCTGTTCGGCGGCGTCCCCGCAGGGGCAACGCCATCGGGACACCCAAGTCAGACGCCCTCCTCCTAGACGCGCGCGCAAGGGAGCTGCAACTATAGGGCCTTTCCCGCCACTCAATGCTCCGCCCCTCCCGTGGCATCAGACCCCAATGACTATGTAAGGTTGGCGCCTGCTTCCAGCAGACGCCTTGCAACGAGGTTACCTTGCGGTTCCTAGTTGCTGTGTGCCTCGGAGGTTACTAACTTCTTGCCTGTAGCCTGCTTCCGTGTCTTGCTTCAGTTCCAGCCAGGTTCCTGCCTCAGTATCCTGCTTCAGTCCCAGCCTGACTCCAGCTTCCATGTCTTGCTTCAGTTCCAGCCAGATTCCAGTGACTTGCCTAAGTCCCAGCGGCCGGGCCCCTATGGGCTCCTCCCCGGGGGGGTCTCAGCTTCCAGGATGAAGTCGCCTCATCTGTCCTCCCGGTCCCAGTAGCCCGACTCCCACAGGCTCCTCCTGGGGAGCTCGAGTCCCCTGAGTAAGGCCAGCCCCTTCTTCTGGCCTAGTATCCGCCTCCCGGCCTGCTCCCCATCACACGGAGACATTGTCCACCTTTCCCAGTCTCTGGCAGGCCGGCCCAAGGGTCCACGTACAGTGAATTCACAACACCGCTAGCACATTTGCGGGTAGCACTCACAAGGGGGGGGGGGGGTCAACTTTTGCAATTTCCGCATGGCGACGCAATTGGGCCTTCCCCAGTTACTTCCCAGTCTACTCCAATTAAAGAGTGGACTGGGAGGGAACTTCCCTCCCCCTACCTAAACTCCCTCCCTCTTCCCCTCTCCTCCCCACCCTCTAAACTCTACCGATCTATTTTATTTTTTTTGTTTCACAACTTACTTCAGGCCCGGAGCTGAAGTAAGTTGCGCTGGCCGGCTGCCGATGCACAAGCCATCGGGACAGCATACAATGGCGCTGTCCCAGCCCGGCCCCCACCCTGTCTCTCCCTGCCCAGACCCCGCCCCCCCCCCGGCCTACCCCTTTGAAGAGGCCTGGCACTTGTGCGCGTTCTGAGGTTTACATGCGTGGCCGGGCCACTTTGAAAATTCACGCGGCACGTGCAAGTCCCCAACCATGCACGTAAACCCCGGGATTTATGTGCACAGGCCTTTTAAAATCCACCCCTATGTCGACCAACTCAACTTTATTTACATGTTTATATAAACTTTTGTTAGGGTGCTTTGAAAAGGTTTCTCCTAGAAAGCTGTTATTCTGCAACTGATTAGACTTGTAGAATTATTGAAGGTTGTTGACATGACAGAATATGCTGAAATGCTAGAATGTAGGCCAGAAATTAAAGCTTTAAATTTCATTCCTGCCTTCTGGGCTCAATTTACAAGAGATCACATGACTTACAAGGATCCTGTCTTCATTTTATGAGATAAAATTATAATACCATCCTATTAAGAGGATGTTGTGTTAATGTGTTAATGTCATCTAATTAGAAAATGTTATGAAAACAAACTAGCTCATTGAATTTAAATTGGATTTAATCTATTGTGGATATGTGTAAATTGGATTTCATCTCTTGTAAATTGGATGTAAATTATAATTTTAAACAATGCTCTCTGAGATTGCTTCTGAATGCCTCTCCTGGAATATTCCAGTATTCCATGCTCTATCAAAATAAAGATCTTTTTTAAGCTGCCAGTATGAAGTGTTTATTTAGGTTAACGCACAACACCTTCAAAAACATCAAAAAATCGGTAAGGCAAACATCCCTTTGCTAAATCCATATTGACTCTTCCCCATTGAACCATGTCTACTACTACAACTACTACTACTACTACTACTACTATTACTACTACTACTACACATTTCTATAGCACTACACAAAATAATAGCATAGGAGTCGAGATGGCCGCAAGAGCGGTCACACTCAACACTGCTCAATGGTTAACTTTGCTAACAGTAGCATGTTACAATGTTTATATTTTCTGGTCTGTGTTTTAGGTGCGAATAGATTAATTTTGTCAGTAGATTTAGGGTGGGTGTGTGTGTGTGTGTGTGTGTGTGTGTGTGGGTAGTGGATTTAGGTGCATATAGTTCATTTTCTTCAAGTGTAATGGTGGGGGAATACGGGATCTATGGGTGTTTGTAAATTGATTGTATAGGATGGGAGTTTCAGAGGTTTGTTGGGTGTCTGGTAGTTTCTTTGGGTGGGAGGTTTTGAGTAGAGTTCTTGATTGTTTTGCAAGGGTATGCTAACTAGAGATGTGCATTCTTTTATCACAAATTAGGCAATTTCAACGAAATTGCCTAATTCGTCCTGGTTCAGGGGACCCGAACCCCGAAACGGATTTTCCCCGATCTTCGGGGAAAATTCGTTTTTCGGGTTAGTGTGGGGGGGGGGAACACATTTATTTAGAAAAATAAAACAAAACCATCCCAAGCCTTCAATTTTACTTTATTACAACCCCCCCCCCCCCCCCATCATCCCGATCCCTCCCAAGACTTACTAAAAGCCCTGGTGGTCCAGCGGGTCCCGCAAGCGATGTCTCCTTCTCGGGCCATCGGGCCTGCCAGGAATCAAAATGGCGCCGGTGGCCCTTTGCCCTTACCATGTGACAGATGCTACCAGTGCCATTGGTCGGCCCCTGTCACATGGAAGGAGCAATGGACGGCCCGCGCACAAGCATGCACATGTGGAATACCTGCGTGTTACTAACAGTACACATTTTTACATCTGCAGAACTGACTATTTCTCCTTTAAATTTGTTGTGTGTGGTGTGTCCTGTGTAGGAAGTGGCCATGTTAACATTATGGTGGTGGTGGTGGACATCCAGGCAAGCTGAGGTCTGAGACTGCAGGTCTGGGAGTCACCAGCATAAAGACGGTACTGGAAGCTGTGGGAGGAGATCAGGACACCGAGGGAACGAGTGTAAAGAGAGGAGAGGACCAAGTAGAGAGTGCTTTGGAGTGCACCAACTGGTAATGGGATACTGGTGGAGCAGGGTCCACCAAGAGATGGACACGTTGTGCCCAAACAGGATGGCAACACCCACCCTCTCCTCTATCTGCCCCCCGTCACCTCCCACACTTAACAGAGCAACCAGAGGAGGGCAAAGACATTCTGGCCATTTAAGCTTAAGATGCTTAGTGAGGTGGGCTTCCTGTCCTAAATATCCACTCGAGTTACTTTTCTTTCCAATCACAGGGCTTAGCCATGTTTACTGTGGACTGCAGGCCCTGCTCATGAAATGAAACGCACTCCACCTCTGACGGCAATCATTACGCAGCTGGGTATTAAGAGGCCTCAGAAAATTAAACATTCAAGAAATCTCCTAAGTACAAGCTTTCCAGTTAATTATAAGCCCTTGCATTCCTTTCTATGGGAAAACAAACAGCAAAACCAAGCCTAACCAGATGTGCTTACTCCCACACCCACCCCAGCAAAGGAGATCAGCCTGCAGAAATGAGATGGCAGGAACGGGCAGACCTCTGGATGCAGGCCTAGCTGTGAGCCAAGAGAGAGAGAGAGAGAGAGCTCTTACTTACCTGTAACTGGTGTTCTCCAAAGACCACAAGACAGGCGTCACGTGGCTTTGTCTCATGCCGGCTTTAAAAGATTCTGCGTTGGTCAGGTTTTCAGCGCCTGCTAACACAAGCCACAAAATTGTAGGGTTCAGACTTGGCTTTATTCAGAATGGCAGCACACGGTTATAATAATATCCTGGCTTACAGATAGCAGATTTCAACATAAACGTAGTGCCTATATTTCCATAACAACTTTCAGTTGTGAGTCGCTATATACAAGTTCAGCATGCAGTGCTCCCATCAGGTTCATTCCAGGGCCAAAATCTCCAGGGAGTTAGTCCAAACAGACAGACAGACAACGCACTTACGTACTGAGCATCAGTGGATTTCCCCTTAGGGTTCTTCTGCAACCAATCGAAGGCCCTCGAATTGCTGGGAGCAAGGGATTGATCCCAATGGTCCCTTTCCCAGTAATCCTTCCACAATGTCACTCATGAAAATGTTGGAAAGAACCAATCCAAGGACCGATCCCTACAGAACACCCCTAGCTCTTGTAGTGGGTGATTCAGTCATTAGGAAAGTAGATAGCAGGGTGGCTGGTGGATGTGAGGCTCCACTGCCTGAGGAGAAGGTGGAAGACCTCGACAGTGCTGGAGAGGACTGGCTTTTGTGGTATATGTGGGGACCAGGAGAGAGGTTCTGAAGGCTAAATTTAGGATCTTAGGTAGGAGACTGAAACCAGTCCCATTGCGTTCTCAGAAATGCTCCCCCGTTCCACATACAGGACCCCAGAGGCAAGCTGAGCACCAGAGTGGAACCAAGTTGTTGGCGCTATCTTTTACAAAGGAAGTAGAGCAGCTTTTAAACAAGTGTATGGGGAAAAGCTGGCAGTCGCTCATCAGCACATGATTTGGAGGGATGTATTGTCAAAGAATACTGGCAAACCAACCACATCGTTCATCAAAATGCGTTATGGCATGAGAAAAACACCGTAGCGCATGGCACAAATGCAAATTTATGGGGGGGTTGGATCAGGGAGGAGTTTTGGGCAGGAATTAGTTAAATTAGGGGCAATATTTTAATGCCAGAAATAACTACAACAACCTTTTTCCCTGGTGTTAAGCTGTGTGATATGCCTGAAATGGCCATAACACAAGTCAATAAATTTTTGGAATTGTATTTTGCCCTTTCTGGGCTTGGGGAGGAGAGAGGAGAGGAGTGGAGTGGACTAGAGTAGAGTAGAGAAGAGAGAGCCTCTAGGAAGGCCTTACTGTGTGTACCTATTTAAATCTCTATAGGAGGGTCACCTAATAAGTCAAGGTGAGGTGTTGGTGGTGGTTTAGGGGCCAGTTTCTCATGTAGAGCGAGTCGTATGAACAGCACAGTACACCTCGGTGAAGATTTGGCATCATTTGGAGTGAGGAAAGTTTCACAAAGATGAAATTTTGTACTATGTTTCTCACCCTATCTTGATGGTACTCTGTTATAGAGTCCATCAAGCTAGGGTGAGAGAACATAGTAGAACATATCTCTATAGGCCCTCCTATAGAGATATAAATCTTCCCTACTATGAGGCCCTTGTAAATCGTCTTTCTCTCTCCCTCCCCCCCCCCCCCCATAGCAGCACAGGATGTGAAAAATAAGGATTATCGCATGGCATGGTAACTAAAAAATTTCCATAAACAACGCCCCTTTTCCTTATCGCAGGCATGATCAATGTGTTAT
>NC_042617.1:0-72500 GCF_901001135.1 Rhinatrema bivittatum
TCCTACCCTAACCCTAACCCTAACCTAACCCTACCCTAACCCTAACCCTAACCCTAACCCTAACCCTAACCCTAACCCCTAACCCTAACCCTAACCCTAACCCTAACCCTAACCCTAACCCTAACCCTAACCCCTAACCCTAACCCTAACCCTAACCCTAAATTTCTACTTGGTAGGATTTAATAAGATATCTAATTAATCTACTCTAATATGTTCTGCATCTATTGCTGCTATTTCTGTCTCCAAGGAAGCCAAAGTTAAGTTTTTTGTTTTATTTCTATATGCTACTTGATTAATAGTCTAGCTGTGCTTTGAGGCCTTTAATGCTTCCCATATCGCTGAAGAAAGGGATGATTCATTTAAAGAATAAAACTCTGAGATAAAATGAGACTCTTTATCCTTAACATCATCATTATCTAGTGGTGTAGTATTCAATCTACAGTTTGTAGACTGCCATGTTGATTGTGATATATAAAACATTACAGTAATGGCAGCATGATCTGACACCAGGATAGGGAGCATCTCAGCCTTAGTCATGCCTCTTAGAAGATTTTTAGAAACCTAAAAGAAATCTGTTTGAGAATATGTATGATGGGGAAAAGATAAAAAGGTGTATTATTTTACAGTGGGATGTAGTAGATTACAGGTATCTATTAACCACAATTATGATTGTATAACATGGAGTACTTGCAGACATTTAGTATGTATAGGCTGGCATTTAGATTTCCTGTCCAAGAACAAATCTAGAGGTTGACTGCAAACCCCTCCTAAAATAATAGGTATATCCACAAAGCCCAAAAGAAGATGCACAATATCTTTACTAAATTCTGGTGACTTTCATTTTGGCACATAAATATTGAAAACCACTAGGTTCTGGTCAGCCACTGATATAGCTTTTATGCCCCATCTACCCCATGTATCACACATTTGGGATAACATTGGAACCATTAATTACTTTTTAAAAGGGATGGCATCTCCATTTTTCTTTTAGTATCCTGCTTAAAATAGTGATCAATAAACCGATCTCCCAGAGGAGGATGAAACATAACAAAACATAAACAAGAGCCAATAAGTTATCATTTGATTGTAATATAATTGTAGATCTTTGCTAACTACTTTGGATTTAATTTTGGTCCATACAGTTCTTTTCTTTAATCAGAAAGGTTTTCAGTTCCACTGGATCATTGAATAATATGGTAGTATTATAAGTCACCTTCGTACCATGCCCCTACTTCCTTTAATCATGGCATTATATTTTTAATAGCTGAGTGCACCGTATCGCAATTGATTAAGCGGGGTCCATGGTGAAACTGGGGTTGGAGATGATATAGACCAGAAATGTGAGACTGGGTTGTTAAAATATACACTTCTCCAATTGAGCATTGACATGGTTGTCTCTGAGATTCTGGAGGACTGTTTGAACATGGGAGCAATGAGACTTCAGATCTTTAGAGAAGATTAATATATCGTCTAGATACACTAGGGTGAATTTGAACAAAAGGTCCCAGAAAATTAAATTCATTAGGCGCTGGTAAAACTGCAAGGGTGTTGCAAAGCACGAAGGGCATTACTACATACTCATAGGGATAGATTTTAAAAACCTTGCGCACCGGCACGCCTACTTTCCATAGGCTACCGGCACTCGCAAAGCCCAGGGACGCACGTAAGTCCCGGGGGCTTCATAAAAGGTGCAGGAAGGGGCATGTCCGGGGCATGTCGGCACTACGGGGGCGTGTAATGGGGGTATGTCCGGGGTCAGGAACGGTCTGGGGCATGTCCGGGGGCATGGTGATGGTTCGGGGGCATGTCCTGGGGCGTGTCCGGGGTCAGAGGGCGGTCCTGGGTGGGGCCGGGGACAAGGTGATGGTTGGAGTGAGCGGTGGGGGGGGGGCCGTCCCGAGTCCCCCAGCAATGCGGCCTGTGCCAGGTCTGGCACATAAATTATTTTTCAACCTTCGTATATCACCAGCAGCCTGGCTTGTGCTGCAGCTACAATTTCAAGCATTTGAAGGTATCTCAATACGTTAAAGACTATTCCCCTTGGAAATTTAGTTTTGGGGAATGGCCATGAAGAAAGACGATAAGCATGTACAACTCCAAATGGCCTTTCAAACTTCAGATGTAAAATTTGAGGAACTAGACATTCAATGAAACGTGCATTATCTGTACATTCTGCACTTTCTGGGATACCTTAAAGACGGATATTGTTGCAATGGCTTTGGTTGGCGAGATCCTCCTTCACTGCACAGAGAGTTCTGAATTCAGCAGACGATGGTGAACTTTATCTTGAACATCGTCCAATCAGCCAACTGTCTCTCACATTTCCCAAATGCAACCTGTAGTGCGGTAAACTGATTTGCCAGCTGTTCAAAATCGGATTTCATGTAACAAGTAGCCTCAAAATTTTGCTTCACTAGTTCTTTGATTGCCTGTAGCTCAGCTAGCACCGTTTCAATCACAACAGACTCAGTAGCCTGCTTAGCCTTTTCAGGTATAGGGGTATCCTGCTTGAGCTTCTTGGTTCCTGAAGTGGCTCCATAATTTGAATCAGCTTTCAGGTCTTTTCCTGACATGTTAAAGGACGAAATCTTAAAATTTGAATAAACCTGACAGTTGTTAGGAGATTAAAGTGTCTGAAGTGAGGAATAAAAGGTATGTGCCAATGTAATCAGGCATCCATCTTGTGTGGGTTCCCGTGTGTCCCTGCCCGCTTCAGTTCATATCTAGACAATTGCTCTCAACAAGTTCATATTGGAAATAATACTTCCCCATGGATTCAGATTAAAACTGGTATGTCACAAGAATCTGCATTATCAGCGATGTTGATTATTATCAGCCTTCCTTTCACTATGTAATCTATTAGCTGAGCTAAATTTATATGTTTATGCAGGCAAGATACAATATTTCAGCCCTGTAAATGGCACTATGTCAACCACACTCAAAAATTTTATGCTCTACCTTGATACCGTAGAGAAATAGATGTTTCATAATAGATCAGTTTTGAACATCTCTAAAATAGAATTTTTTCAATGATCAAACATTCTATATTAAAATGAAGTTCAATTTTTGACTGGATTAGAGAAAAAAATTAATATTTTATCTGGCCTATGTGTCTGTAATGGGAAGTTTGCCCCATTCTCTAAGCAAAACTAGTGGAAGGCTCTAAAAGAATCAGGTTCAACCAGGGATAGCTCGATGCAGGTCCGGTGCAAGGGGAGTGGGTGCCTAGGCACCTTCAGCCTTGCGCCACCCCAAAGGCCCCGCCACCGGTCGCAACCCCAACTCCAGGGGCAGGGACCACATGCCGCCGCTCTCCCACTCTCCCCTCCATCCCCCCTAATAAAAACCTCATAAAACACCTGATCCAGCGGGGAGCGCAGGAACGATCTGCCGCTCCCAGGTCGTTGGCTACCACTAATCAAAATGGCGCCGGTGGCCTTCAGCCCCTACCATGTGACAGGGGCCATCCAATGACACCGGTAGCCCCTGTCACATAGTAGGGGCTAAAGTCCACCGGCGCCATTTTGGTTAGTGGCAGTCGAGGCCACGGGAGTGGCAGATCGTTCCCGGGCCCTCTGCTGGACCACCAGGGGGGTGTCGGGAGGGTGGCACAATGGGGGGGGGGGGGGCAGGGTGAGGCGGGGGCTGGGAAGAATTTTGAAGGGGCACTTTTTTCCCTTGCAAAATTCTGCCGCCGGAAGTGGACGCGAGCGGTGGTGGTGTCCCCTAAATCTCGGTGCCCTAGGCACAGGCGTAGCTCGTCTAGTTGTTCCTCCGGCCCTGGGTCTATGACAGTGCCCAGAGAGCCCAGAACGTCACGAGAACCTGATCTCAGCTGCTAACCTAATCAGGGAGGAGGAGCCACAAGAAGAAAAAGGCTTGGAAAAGCTGACGGTGGAAGGAGGAGAGAGGAGCTGACCAAGGCTGCCTCACTTCCAAACGTAAAAATCTTCTGTTGATCCATTGCTCTCTGAAACAAGGAAGAAGATAGGACTGTGGGGAAGGTGCAGGAACAGGCTGCAGTGAGCAAGCAAACTCAGAGGACTGCTACCTGCCTAATTATCCTGCGGGTGGGTGGGGTAGCTGTGCTACAGAAAAGGATAGCAAGGCCCTGTGAACTGATCTTGGAGCCTTATGTAATCTTTAGGGGGCCCTGGAGAAATAAACCCCCTGATGAACTATGCATGGGAGAAAGTGGAGCAAAGCCCTGGGTTCTTAAGTTTGAACCTGGTGTTCTGTCTGAGACTTTGGGGAGATGTGGAAGCAGCTGGGCACGTGGACATTTCATGGGGTCTTGTGGTGCAACAGAGCAGGGTTTATCACAGTGCGGTTAGGTGTCTGAGAATACTGCAGAGCGAATCTGCCATTAGGAGGTCTGGCTTTGAAGTGATTAAAGGTGCAGAGAGGCCGAGGCTTACAGTGAGCTTGGCGTGTTGCTCGATTCTTAGCTATCTATGAAGATGCACAAAAGTAATCAATTAAAATCTGGATATTTTAAGCTTTGGAGGATAAGACATCTTAAAACATTTTTAAAAAAATGATCATTTTCGTTTGATACTTCAAACTCTGATATTTGGGGGACTTGACTACTGTAATTTTCTTTTACTGGGACTACGGGATAACACTCTTGAGAGCCCTTCAGTTACTGCTAAATTCAGTCGCGAGAGGTTTCTCTGATCACATCTCACCAGAATTATCATCCCTTGCATGCGAGAAGTACAAAGTCTTAATGCTGCTTCACAAGCTGGTGGTTAATATTACACAGGTGCTCTGCCTGTTTTCATTCCATCACCACAGCTTCATTCCTAAAAATGCCTACAGTTCATCAAGTCCGTTTGGGTATAATTGAAGAGCTCACATTTTCTGTTGCAGACCCTACAGTGTGTAACAAGATGTCAGAATCTTTATAAATGATGGCAGAGTCCAGTATGTTTTAAAAACATAGCTATTTCAGCAGGCGTGCAATAATATTAGTCATCAGAGTCAACAAAGGTTATTATTATCTTCATCTTCTCTGCCTTGCATACATTTGTGAAGCTTTGTCTTTTTATAGCCCTAATATTGAAAAATTCATTCATCAGTATATTTGTTATAGCGGCAGGACAGAGATGATTTGTGTTTCTATCATTTTATGAAAGTGGATTTTATGTATATTCTATTTTAAATGCCGTCATCTTTGGAGCAAGTGATCGATAACACATTTTTAATAAATAATTAAATAAATACTAATATTATTTAGATCTATTGAACAGTTCACACAGTGGAGCCGCCAGAACATCTCTGAGCTCCCTCAATATCCTTGGATGAATACCATCAGGCCCCATGGCTTTGTCCACTTTCAGGTTCTTTAGCTCTTCCCACACATTTTCTACTGTGAAAGGATTTTCATCTATTCCACTTCCCTCCAGTTTCATGTTGTGTAGAGATGGTCCTTCTCCAGGGTCTTCTTTAGTGAACACAGAGCTGAAGTATTCGTTTAATATTTCTGCCATTTCTTCGTCACTCTCCACACATTGATCATTACCACCTTTCAATTTTGCTATACCACTTTGGACCTTTCTCTTTTCGCTGATGTATCTGAAAAATGTTTTGTCACCTTTTTTTATCTCCTTGGCAATCCTCTCTTCTGCTTGACTTTTTGCCAACTTGATTAATTTCTTTGTCTCCCTCAGTTGATTCAAATATGCTTCTTTGTGCTCCTCCCTTTGGGATCTTTTATATATCTTGAATGCTGTTCTTTTAGCTTTAATTTTGTCAGCCACCTCCTTTGAGAACCAGATAGGTTTCAGTTTCCTTTTGCTTTTCTTTACATTTCTAACATATAGAGCAGTTGCCTTGGTGATTGCTCCTTTTAGATTGGTCCACTGCTGATCCACATCTCTCTCGTTCTCCCATCCTTTTAGTTCTTCCTCCAGGTACTTACCCATTTCCTCAAAGTCTGTGTTTTTCAACTGTAAAACTCGGGTCTTTGTGGTTCTTTTCCCTATTCTTTTATTGATATTAAACCATACCGTTTGATGGTCACTGCTGCTGAGGTGGGCTCCCACCTGGACATCTGAGACATTATCTGCATTAGTGAGCACTAAGTCGAGTATAGCTCCTTCTCTCGTGGGTTCCAACACCATTTGTTTGAACAAAGATACTTGCATGGCATCCACTATCGCTCTACTATTTTTAGTTTCTGCAGATGGGATTTTCCAGTCTACATCTGGCATATTAAAGTCACCTACGATCACCACTTCTCCCTTCTTACCTATCTTATGGATATCTTCAACCAGCTCTCTGTCCAGCTCTTCCTTTTGGTTTGGAGGCCTGTAAACCACTCCAATATAAATGGATGCTCCGTCATCTTTTTTTAGGTCGAGCCATAGAGCTTCTTCCTTACCCCAACTTCCTTGTAGCTCATTTGCTTGGATGTTTTGTCTGACATAAAGAGCCACACCTCCCCCTTTTCTATCCTTTCTGTCCTTACTTAACAAGTTGTAGCCTAGTATTGTTGTATCCCATTCATGAGATTCTGTGAACCATGTTTCTGTTATAGCAACAATGTCTAATTCTGCCTCAGCCATTAGGGCCTGCAGATCTGGGATTTTATTTCCCAAACTATGAGCATTTGTGGTCATTACCTTCCAGGTACTCTCTTTAAGGTTATTGCATTTCCTGGACTCCTTATAAGATATTAGTTGAGATTTGTTATTCACTTCACTCTTTCTTTTCAATAGATCCCTAGAAACGGGAGTGGTGCCGAGTGATTGGAGAAGAGCGGTGGTGGTCCCGCTTCACAAGAGTGGCAACAGGGAGGAGGCTGGAAACTACAGACCAGTTAGCCTCACTTCGGTGGTGGGAAAAGTAATGGAGTCACTGCTGAAAGAGAGAATAGTGAACAATCTACAGTCCGGAGAATCGATGGACCAGAGGCAACATGGATTCACCAGGGGAAGATCCTGTCAGACAAATCTGATTGACTTTTTTGACTGGGTAACCAAGCAATTGGATCAAGGAAGAGCACTCGATATCATATACTTGGATTTCAGCAAAGCTTTTGATACGGTTCCGCACAGGAGACTGGTGAATAAAACGAGAAGCTTGGGAGTGAGTGCCGATGTGGTGACCTGGATTGCAAATTGGTTGACGGACAGAAGACAATGTGTGATGGTTAATGGAACCTTCTCTGAGGAGAGAGCGGTTATAAGTGGTGTATCGCAAGGATCGGTGTTGAGACCGGTCCTGTTCAATATCTTTGTGAGCGACATTGCGGACGGGATTGAAGGTAAGGTTTGTCTTTTTGCGGATGACACTAAGATCTGCAACAGAGTGGACACGCCGGAAGGAGTGGAGAGAATGAGACGGGATCTATGGAAACTGGAAGAGTGGTCGAAGACATGGCAGCTGAGATTCAATGCAAAGAAATGCAAAGTCATGCATATGGGGAGTGGAAATCCGAATGAAATGTATTCGATGCGGGGGGGAGGCTGATGTGCACGGAGCAGGAGAGGGACCTTGGGGTGATAGTATCTAATGATATGAAGTCTGCGAAACAATGCGACAAGGCGATAGCAAAAGCCAGAAGAATGCTGGGCTGCATAGAGAGAGGAATATCGAGTAAGAAAAGGGAAGTGATTATTCCCCTGTACAGGTCCTTGGTGAGGCCTCACTTGGAGTACTGTGTTCAGTTCTGGAGACCGTATCTTCAAAAAGACAAAGACAAGATGGAAGCGGTACAGAGAAGGGCGACCAGGAAGGTGGAGGATCTTCATCAGATGACGTACGAGGAGAGATTGAAGAATCTAAATATGTACACCCTGGAGGAGAGGAGGAGCAGAGGCGATATGATACAGACTTTCAGATACTTAAAAGGTTTTAATGATCCAAAGACAACGACAAACCTTTTCCGTAGGAAGAAAATCAGCAGAACCAGGGGTCACGATTTGAAGCTCCAGGGAGGAAGATTCAGAACCAATGTCAGGAAGTATTTCTTCACGGAGAGGGTGGTGGATGCCTGGAATGCCCTTCCGGAGGAAGGGGTGAAGACCAGAACTGTGAGGGACTTCAAACGGGCGTGGGATAAACACTGTGGATCCATAAAGTCATGAGACCGCCAATGTAGAGTGGGTGGCTCACCAGAAAGATGGCTACTGCCCGGAGACAATACCCTTATTAAATAAACATACAGATGCTTACTGTGACTCCAACATCGCTCTAAGCTTCGACGGCAAGAGGAAATGTGGAAAAAAGGATTTGCTATCACAAAGAGGGGAGTAGCTGGCTTGTTACGGCGGTTACTACCCCAAACCAAATAAGCCTAATACTTCACTTTCCAAGCATATACAGCATAGTTCTCTGCTTCAACGGCAGGGGAGCAGAAAAGAGGGTTCGCACTCACAAAGCGGGGAGTAGCTGGCTTATTACGACGGTTACTACCCCAAACCAAATGTGCCTGCTACTTCGCTTTCTATGCATATCCAGCATGGCTCTCTGCTTCATGGCATGGGAGAGGCTGATACATCAAGCATTTCCAGCATAGCTCTCTGCTTCAACAGCAGGGGAATAAGAAAAGCTGAGGCTTCACGCATATCCAGAATAGCTTCAACTGCAGGGGAGAAGAAAAAAAAAAAAAAAAAAGATTCGCACTCACAAAGCAGGGAGTAGCTGGCTTGTTACGGCGGTTACTACCCTAAACCAAAAGGGCCTGATACTTCACTTTCAATGCATAACCAGCATGGCTCTCCGCTTCAACAGCAGGAGAGAAGAAAAACAACCAATAGGGGCTGTATGACATAGTCTGGGTAAAGGGAATAAACATGGGTGTAGCTTGCTTATTGCAGCAGTTACTACCCCTACTACCCCTAACTAATCAAGCTAGGTATTTCACTTGGATGCAGCTCCATCACTGCTCTCTACTTTAATGGTGGGGGTGGAAGGGAAATAGAACCAAGAGTTAAGAGTAAATGATAAGTATGAGAGAAAAAATGTGTGAAGCTTGCTGGGCAGACTGGATGGGCCGTTTGGTCTTCTTCTGCCGTCATTTCTATGTTTCTATGTTTCTATGTTTCTATATTAGAGCAATAATTGTATTGTAATGGGTGTTTATATGTTTACAGTACAGTGGAGATCTTATAGGCCCAATAGTGAAAGATATCCAGCTATCCTACCCCTAGATTTATCGAAATGCTATAAATACAGCAGAAATGGCACCCATGACAAAAAAGAGGCATGATTAGGCTAATTGCCCTGCTCCCGCATTGACAATTTACACAGAGTATGATAAATTATTGCACCTGTGCTATTTTTCAAGTCACATGCTGATTAATACATTGAGAGAGAGAGAGAGAATGTATAAGGTCAGCCTAATGATTTATATAGATACGTACCACTGTAGAGGGGCATTTATATATACTTACCATTGTAGAGGGGCATTTATATATATACGTACCACTGTAGAGGGGCATTTATATATATATATGTACCACTGTAGAGGGCCATTTATATATATACGTACCACTGTAGAGGGGCATTTATATATATATATGTATTATGTACCACTGTAGAGGGCCATTTATATATATACGTACCACTGTAGAGGGGCATTTATATATACTTACCATTGTAGAGGGGCATTTATATATATACGTACCACTGTAGAGGGCCATTTATATATATGTATGTACCACTGTAGAGGGGCATTTATATATATATATGTACCACTGTAGAGGGCCATTTATATATATATATACGTACCACTGTAGAGGGGCATTTATATATATATATATGTACCACTGTAGAGGGGCATTTATATATACGTACCATTGTAGAGGGGCATTTATATATATACGTACCACTGTAGAGGGCCATTTATATATATATATGTACCACTGTAGAGGGCCATTTATATATATATATATGTACCACTGTAGAGGGGCATTTATATATATATATGTACCACTGTAGAGGGCCATTTATATATATATGTACCACTGTAGAGGGGCATATATATATATATATATATATATGTACCACTGTAGAGGGCCATTTATATATATATATGTACCACTGTAGAGGGCCATTTATATATATATATATATGTACCACTGTAGAGGGGCATTTATATATATACGTACCACTGTAGAGGGCCATTTATATATATATATGTACCACTGTAGAGGGCCATTTATATATATATATATGTACCACTGTAGAGGGGCATTTATATATATATATGTACCACTGTAGAGGGCCATTTATATATATATGTACCACTGTAGAGGGGCATTTATATATATATATATATATATGTACCACTGTAGAGGGCCATTTATATATATATATGTACCACTGTAGAGGGCCATTTATATATATATATATATGTACCACTGTAGAGGGGCATTTATATATATACGTACCACTGTAGAGGGCCATTTATATATATACAAGCCGTTAAGCCCGTTAAAACGGGCTACATTAACATTTTTTTTGGTTCATTTCCTTCCCCATCATTCTCCCTCCCACCTCCCCCACTCTCTCCCCTTTCCCCTCAGTCACTCCTCTCTCTCCCCCCCTCCTCCCCTCAGTCACTCCCCCCCTCCCTCCTCCCCTCAGTCACTCCCCCCTCCTCCCTCCCCTCAGTCACTCCCCCCTCCCCTCAGTCACTCCTCTCTCCCCCCTCCCCTGTCACTCCTCTCTCCCCCTCCCTCCTCCCGAGTCACTCCTCTCTTCCCCCCTCCCTCCTCCCCTGAGTCACTCCTCTCTTCCCCCCTCCCTCCTCCCCTGAGTCACTCCTCTCTCCCCTCCTCCCTCCTCCCCTCAGTCACTCCTCTCTCTCTCCTCCCCTCAGTCACTCCTCCCTCCCTCCCTCCCTCCTCCCCTCAGTCACTCCTCTCTCCCTCCTCCCCTCTCCGCCCCTCAGTCGATCTGCGCCGAAGACCCAGAGCGGCGGCCCGAAGACCCGGAGCGGCGGGAGCGGCACCGGCCCAAAGACCCGGAGCGGCGGCCCGAAGACCCGGAGCGGCGGCCCGAAGACCCGGAGCGGCGGGAGCGGCACCGGCCAAAAGACCCGGAGCGGCGGCCCGAAGACCCGGAGCGGCAGGAGCGGCGGCCCGAAGACCCGGAGCGGCGGCGGCATGCGCGCGAGGGAGGGACAGACTTCCTTCCGTCCGTCTGTCCCTCCCTCGCGCGCATGCCGCCGCCGCTCCTGCCCGGGTCTTCGAGCCGGTGCCGCCGCCGCCGCTCTTCGGGCCGCCGCTGCCGCTCCTGCCGCTCCGGGTCTTCGGGCCAGTGCGGCCGCTCTTCGGGCCGCCGCCGCCGCTCCGGGTCTTCGGGCTGCCGCTCCGGGTCTTCGGGCCGGTGCCGCCGCCGCTCCGGGTCTTCAGGCCGCAGCTGCCGCCGCTCCTACAGCACCATTTTTATTTTTAAGAGGCACACTGTGACCGATGTGCTCGCATGCGCGGTAGAGCTGCTCTCTACTGCGCATTTGCGGCACGTCGGTCAACCTTCGTTTATTAGGTTGATGTACCACTGTAGAGGGGCATTTATATGTATGTACCACTGTAGGGGGGCATTTTGAATCGGGGTGGATATAAGAAGGTGGGTTGGGGTTAGGGGGCTGGTGTTATAGAATCATTCTGAGGTAATCATAGTAAAATTGACAACCCTAAAGAGTTTTAGTCAATATAATGGATGAAAAGTATAACTAGAGGAGTAGATTTGTGGTGTAAGTCTATACAGAGGCTCTCTCTCTCTCTCATAATATTTTTGCCATATTGCAAAATTATAAATCAGCCTGTAAGGTAGCCAAATATAATTTATCTAGTTAACTTAGAAAAGATACTCAGCAACACGGCTATGCTGCTGAATATATTTGGATAAGTTATATCTGCTTAGCTTTACACCTACTATTGACCAGGTCTAACTTATTCAATTAACTTCACCGGATAAGCAGCCCTGCTCCCACTCCACCCATTGCCCGCCCCTAAGATATCCAGCTATCTACTTAGCCATATAAATACTTATCTAAGTAGCGCTAAATATCCCTGTCTAATTTAAGGATGTGCATTCGTTTTCAACAAAATAGGAATTAAAGACGATATTTCCTATTTTGTTGCGTTTCGGGGGGCCTGACGAACCAATAGAAAAACACTCAAAATTTCATGTGGTTTTGTTATCGTTTCTTGGGGGGGGGGGGGGGAGAGGAGAAAGGGTACATAAAAAAACCAAACCAACCCAAACCCACCCCAACCCTTCCAATTCAATTAAATACAACCCTCCAACCTCCTGACCCCCCCAAAACTTGCCGAAAGTCCCTGGTGGTCCAGCGGGGGTCCCGGAAGTGATCTCCCCCTCTCGGGCTGGTGGCTGACACTAATCAAAATGGCACTGGTGGCCCTTTGCCCTTATCATGTGATAGGGGCTATCGGTGCCATTGGCCATCCTCTGTCACATGGTAGGAGCAATGGATGGCCGGTGCAATCTTAAAAATTGGTGCAGGCCATCCATTGCTCCTACCATGTGACAGAGGCCGACCAATGACACCGGTAGTCCCTGTCACATGGTAAGGGCAAAGGGCCACCAGTGCCATTTTGATTAGTGGCAGCCTACAGCCCAAGAGGAGGAGATCGCTCCCGGGACCCCTGCTGGACCACCAGGTATTTTTGGCAAGTTTTGGGGCAGTCAGGAGGGTGGGGGGACATCTCTACTGTCTATGTGTCCGCTGAGATGCTTATGTAAATGTGTTAAATTTTACCTCACCTCTAACACTTTGATTTCACTTGAGGCATCTGAGAAATCTACATAAATGAAATATTTCACACTTATGTTATTATATTATTAGATTATGAATTATGTCTGAAAAACCCCCCAGAAATTTTCAACTTTTTATTTTTCCATTATCTTCTTTATTTTAATTTTTTGTTACTAAGACTTGTTTTGGGTGTTAGATATTCCCTGGTGTTTCTGTCAGGTCTCAGCAGAATGATATAGCATTTAGGAAAGAATATACAGCCAAGCAATCCAGCACTAGAACATAGAATGGCAAATATTTCCACGGCCACCATGTACTTCCCACGTGTGCTCAGGTACGCCGGGATGAAGGACAGCCAGACACTAACAAACACAAGCAGACTAAACGTGATCAGTTTAGCTTCATTGAAGCTTCCAGGGAGATTCCTTGCTAGGAAGGCTACTATAAAGCTCACAATGGCTAGCAGACCCATGTACCCCAGCATGCAGTAGAAGAAAAGGTTCTGTCCTTCATTACATCCAAAGATTATCTTCTCATTATTAGACTCTGTGCTTAATTCTGGGAATGGGGGAGAAAGCAATAACCAAACAGTGCATACAATAACTTGGATCGATGAACAAGAAAAGAGAATGCAATTTGGTATTGTGGATCCCAGCCACTTCCTAACTGGACTGTTTGGCCTCTTCCCCTTAAAAGCGATGACAACAATTACAGTTTTAGCCAGAACAGAAGAAACACTGATGGAAAAGATGATTCCAAAGACAGTTTGTCGTATCAGGCAGGTAATCTTCATGGGACGGCCGATAAATATTAAAGAGCACAGGAAGCAGAGTATGAGAGCCAGGAGGAGTAGGTAACTCAGTTCACGGTTGTTGGCTTTGACTATGGCAGTGTCTCGGTACTTGATAAAGATACACAGGACAAAAGCAGTGAGTAAGGAACAGAAGACAGCCAGAAGAGTCAATGTCAGACCAAGTGGTTCATCAAAGGAGAGGAATTCAATCACTTTTGGGATGCATTGATCATGTTTCTCATTGGACCATTGATCTGTCGGACACTTCATGCAGTCAGCCATATCTAAAAGGAAAAGTTTTCTGTTATATTCATTCAAAGACTCTGATATCTGGATGTACTAAATGAAATCAGTATTTCTTTCCCACAAATTCCTGAGAAATTCATTTATTTCGTCATGTATTATGACATTTTTATTTACTATATTCAAGATGAATTTTTCGAAATTGATTTATTTTGGAAGAGAAAACAATGGGCTACAACATAGTAGATCCCCAACCCATTCTCAACTTACCACTACACCTCAGAACACTAAAAATGAGGACATGCATCAGAGAGGCTGAATATCTGGCTAAATATAGTTGATCAAAGTTTGATTGGCCAGATTTACAAACTTAGAGGCTCATTCACAAAGCCACAGTAAACCATGTACCATGTGATAAACACTATTTACCCACAGTACATGCCCTAATACACGGATAACATGAGGTAGTTCAAATGCATTTTGTTAATCTGGATCGAGCACTACACATATTTAAAAGAGCTGGTTTACATGCAAACACATGCTAATGTGCTCATAAACAAACCAAACTATGCAAAACAAATAATGCTGCTTGCCGAAAAAGTCTCAATCAAAATGATTAGATTTTAATTTAGCTACGAGTCAAGAGCTGTACCTAACACACCCTGGAATTATCGGGACCTGATATAATGCAAGTCCTGAGACTCCCAGGCCCTGTCTAAAAGGGGTTGATGACCCCAATTAAGCACCCGCCTGACGGTTGTAAAATAAAAAGGCAGGGATCTTCTTAGACAGTGTCGTACTCCTCCCCTCCACCCTTGGAGGCAGCCATTGTTCAAAAATTAAAAAATTTTAAAAGGCAGTACTAGGCCCAAATCCCAATTCTTCCCCTTCAAATAATTAACCCACCTAATACCCCCACTCTGCACCCTAGACAGCCCCCAGGACCACCCCTTATTTACAAATGAGTCCCTGGTGGTCCCGTGGGCCTGGGAGCACCAGCCGGTCCTTTGCCTCTATCATGTGATGGGGCAAAGCACCAGCTCTCACCAGTTTGAAAAATGATGGCCACCGGGGCCAGACCTAGGAGTGTTCCAGGCCACCACTGAACCACCAGGAACTCATTTGTGAGTAAGGGGGTGATTTGAGGTGGGAGTCCTGGCCACCAGGGGATGAACATTTTTATTGAAGGGGTGGGGTTGGGGGCAGGGCCTGGTGCTGACTTTTAAAGATTAAAATAAAATTTCAACAGTTGCCTCTAGGGGTGGCAGAAGAGTGGGATTGAGGGATGTTTTAATGACTTTCAGGAGGACTTACTCAGGGCCGTTGGCCTCTTTATGCTATGGCAGACCCACAGTCCCAGAGCTGCCATTACGTGTTCAATGGGGAATTCATGACCATGAGGAAAAATACCATGGAATACACAAAGAGGCAGGGAGAGACATTTACTATGGCTTTCTTACTCCCTTGGGATAAAAAACACTGCAGCTCAGTGAATGAACCCCTTACCTGGTGAAACACTGGTGAAATACTCCAGCTCAGTGAATGAACCCTTACCTGGTGAAACACTGGTGAAATACTGCAGCTCAGTGAATGAACCCCTTACCTGGTGAAACACTGGTGAAATACTCCAGCTCAGTGAATGAACCCTTACCTGGTGATACACTGGTGAAATACTGCAGCTCAGTGAATGAACCCCTTACCTGGTGAAATACTCCAGCTCAGTGAATGAACCCTTACCTGGTGAAACACTGGTGAAATACTGCAGCTCAGTGAATGAACCCCTTACCTGGTGAAACACTGGTGAAATACTGCAGCTCAGTGAATGAACCCCTTAACTGGTGAAACACTGGTGAAATACTGCAGCTCAGTGAATGAACCCCTTATCTGGTGAAACACTGGTGAAATACTGCAGCTCAGTGAATGAACCCTTACCTGGTGAAACACTGGTGAAATACTGCAGCTCAGTGAATGAACCCTTACCTGCTGAAACACTGGTGAAATACTGCAGCTCAGTGAATGAACCCCTTACCTGGTGAAACACTGGTGAAATACTGCAGCTCAGTGAATGAACCCTTACCTGGTGAAACACTGGTGAAATACTGCAGCTCAGTGAATGAACCCCTTACCTGGTGAAACACTGGTGAAATACTGCAGCTCAGTGAATGAACCCTTACCTGGTGAAACACTGGTGAAATACTGCAGCTCAGTGAATGAACCCCTTACCTGGTGAAACACTGGTGAAATACTGCAGCTCAGTGAATGAACCCTTACCTGGTGAAACACTGGTGAAATACTGCAGCTCAGTGAATGAACCCTTACCTGGTGAAACACTGGTGAAATACTGCAGCTCAGTGAATGAACCCTTACCTGGTGAAACACTGAAAATCAGCACTAACCAAGTACTCTTAAAGAGAACCAAAACCCACAATGCCTTTCGCTCTCCAGACTCCTCACAGGCAATCATAGCCCCATCTCTCTCCTCTCTTCCGGGCTCCAATTTTAAAAAGAATCCCCTCCCCCCCAAGACTGGGACACAATCGGGTCGGTGTCACCGGGCCAGATGCTAGGGACTGCCCTGGGCCCCAACATGGCAGCTTCTTCTAATTTTAAAGGTTCAGGGGTGTGAGAAGGGGAATCAGAGTGGTGGAGGTTCAAGGTACAGAGGATGCTTGAAACCCAATGATTTTTTTGGATACATTTGTGGGGAGGGGGCACTATACACCCAACAATATTTCTGCATTAGTTGGGAGGGAACATGATTTTTTGGAAAAATGTGCACTGGACATTTCCTGGTGCTTTCAGGTATCGGTGGCTACAGATTGAACCACACATCAGCCCTCACCCGAGCTCAAGTTTTCTTTTGTGCTGCAGTGTTTTTTACATTTTTTCATGGCTCTTTAAATGTAATGCGGGACCCACATTAGGTCCCTGGGGCTCCTGTGTTACAGTTACTGATTCCCCAGGCTATGTTATTTTATCGAGGCTGACCACTTTCTCGGTCGACTACAATAAAATATTTACATTGACTTCCCTATTCTTGACCTTTTTCGCTTGCATTATTCATGAATGCAAATCACATGCAAAGCTGGTCATTGAAATAGGGGAGGGAACCTGGCCAGGGCCATGCAAATTATTGCTTTACCACCATGATATATGCTATTTAAGATGTGTTAGAGCACTACAACGACTTAATGCATCACCTGGTAAGTCTGTACGTGAGGCAATGTAGAGCTCGATATTCCAATACAGGCATTTAAGTAAACTAGCTCGAAAATAAGGCATCTTCAGCAACAGGATTAAATCACTAGTTAACCAGATAAATCTTATCCAGCTAACTTTAGATCTGCTATTGAACAGGTCTAACTTACCCAGTTAACATAGCTGGCTAAGGGCTAGATTCATCAAACTATTACATGCGAAAGGAAGATGGGCATGTTTTATGATAAAAGCCGATTTATTGCAATGTGCACTCTTACTGCAGAGTGCAATAACTTTTTTGCACTTTGTGGTAATACCATTATTGCAGTTCCTACTGCAACCACTGGGGGTGGGGGGGGAGAGAGAGAGAGAGAGAGAGAGAGAGACAGACAGAGAGACAGACAGACAGACAGACTAGCTGTAAGTTCCTCCTAGTAGTTACCTATATATACCTCTATAGGAGGCCCACCTAGTAACTCAAGGTGAGGTTTAGGTAGTAGTGTAGGGGTTAGGGGCCACTTTGACGTGCAGAGTGAAACGTATGAACAGAACAGTACACTCTTGTGAAGATCTCTTATCCTTTACAGTGAGGAAACTCACACAAAGATGAGATTTGTACAATGTTCTCTCAACATGGACTCAACATCAAGCTAGGGGACGACCCGTAGTCTGGCGGAGGTTTTGTGTGCCGGGGGCTCGCTGGCACTTCCTTGGGGCCGTTTATCAACCTGGCTGCACCTTATCTGTGTGGTGAGGTTTGACCTGGAGCTGGGTCAGGCGATGGAGAAATGTTTCTCCACCTTTGCCTGCCTGCTCATCTACTGCCTGCCTCGGATTGCTAAGAGGCTGTCTCTGCTCCTTGCCATCAGCCAGCCCAGCCCCGGACCAACTTGCTGTGCCACTTCCCCCCTCGGTGGCTGACCATGCCTCCTGCCTGAAGTCACCAAGGTGCCAATGGGGGGTCATAACTGCAAGTGACAGGCCGGATGCACCTTTGTCCGCCCCTTCGTGTGAACTCCAAAAAAACCTAAATACTGTTTTGTTTTTTTTTTAAATTATACTTTATTAAAAAACCTAAATACTGTTTAACTCACTTTGTTTCTTTCACTAAGGGCATTGAAGATGACCACTAATTTGATTCTACTGTGCCTTGGAAATGGGACTAACAGCACCTCAAACATCGAAGACTTAAAGTAAGACAAGATCATGCATGCACACTTGTTAACATTCCCCTTAAAAACAGTATCTTATACAATAGTTATTTATTGCTAACTTTCTTATTGTTTAAAGTGCAATCTATTGCAAAAAAAACATCCAATAATTAGTAACCTCCTTGAAGATTCAAAACTTGACTTCATCGTTATTACAGAAACCTGGCAAAAAAATACTGATACCGTTTTAGTCAATCAAATTGACAACCAAAGGTACACAACTTTCTCAATACCAAGAAATGGAAAAAAGGGAGGAGGACTAATGTTCATTGCAAAAAATAGCTGCAATTAAAATTAATAAAGGAACAAATTGCTCCTCCATATAAAATTGCATTGTTTTAATCTGCAAAGTTACAAATTTGTCTGCTTTATTGTCCTCCAGGTCTGTTAGATCACAACTGTTCTCCCATTATTGAATTTGTCACAAACAATGCAAAACTGGATAAAGCTTCTATTGTATTAGGTGATTTTAATATACATATGGATGTCTTACTGCCTACTTTAACCTGCCAGATTGTGATTGGTGCCTTTCTTGCCCTAGGTTTAAAACAGATAATAAGTGGTCCTATGCAAAAAGCAGGACACACATTAGACCTTATTTTTATTAATTCCAATATCACGATTATATCTCCAACAACCCAAACTCCAGTCCCGTAGCCCAAACATTTTCTGATTCAAGCCAACATTGTACTTATTACATGTACAGGTCCATCAAACACCAATCCCGTAACATTCTCCTATCGTCCGCCATTTAATGCGGAAGAACCTGAAGTCAAGATTCAATCCAAGATTCAGAACATAGATTTTTCGAGCTCGGAACACGCTACCAATTCTTGGTTTAGTGTGAGCAGATCGGTTGCGCATAATTTAAATTCTATACGCACTAACACATTAAAAGAACATCATATATCAAATCCTTCGTACAATTCTCCAAAAGGGAACTTAGAAAAGGAAAAATTTTGAAGAAACCACAAAACTAACTCTCCCATTACTGCATACCGGTCCTATTTAAGTTATTATAAAAGACTTATCAATGACACAAAATAAGATTTTTATAAAAAGAAAATTAAAAAATTCAACCAAAACCCTTGAGCTTTATTTTCTATTGTTCAGAACTTAATTAAAAATAAAAAAAATGAGAAGCCCCCATTACCAGAAAATAGATGGGATGGTAATTCCACCCTTTGAAGGTCGTCATCTATAATTGAGTCACTCCCTAGATCGTCAGAAGCATACAGTTCCTCATAGAAGCAGGTGTAATTAGTACAGACCTCGCCTGCCTCAAAACAAGATGCACACACACATTTATGTGACCATTTTATTATTCTGTATTATGTCTGTTTCCTTGATCGTATAATCGTGGCTTTTTTATTGCGGTACTTGTCTATAGCTGGCTGTTCTGCTTCTCTTTGAGCGGTTTATAACATTTCAATTACAAAAAAAGAAAATAGATGTGATGAAATTGCAAAATTTTTCAGCGATAAAATAGCTAATTTAATCGCTGAAAATTTTAAGACAGATGTTCAATTCGTTAACATGGAAAAAAAAAATACCAATCTGGTCAAATTTTGAATTGGCCTCCACAACTAAAATACTTTCTCTAATCAGTAATTTAAATCCTGCAAACCATCCTCTAGACCAGTGGTTCTCAACCTTTTTTTGGCCGGGACAGACCTGACAGATGGTTCTCACATGCGTGACACACTGAACATGTGACCGTCACGGGGCTAAATGTAAACATGCACTCTGCATCCACGGGAACCCCCTCAACCTCCAGCAATGAGAGCAGAGCAGATCTAGGGCATTACCCTGTACAACTCACCATACAAAAAAGATATTCTGGTTCTGATGACATCCCAGTAAAAGCAAAACAAACTCCTTTTACTACCAGGCAAAATAGCCTTCCTTATGAAAAGACAGTAATTTACCACTAATGCATATCCTATTGAGAAAACACAACAAATAAGATTGATGCCTACAAATGCCTACATGCTAGTAAAATACCTCACCTCGGTCACACACCCTTCACCAAGTACAGAAAAACCACAAATTATAAATATGGAGACAGAAACTGGAATGGAAAACCAAAAAAGCCACTCTGCATGCAGTGTGAACCTGGAGAAATGGAAAGAGAAATATAGCACCTAACAGACTCTCAGGATTTGCAATAATGCACACAAACTAATCCGCACAAAGTTACACCTGCATTATGGCATGCACTCAAACAGTAACAATCCTATCTAAGAAATACAACTATTAAACCAGGCCCTAAACACTAATACATTTCCTATTGGGAAACAGAATAAGCCAAGCTGCTATAAGAGCCCCACACAGAAATAATTGTAAAGCTATACTAAAAATGTTACAAAACAGCTGCTGATCAGAATAATATCCAACAATTAAAAACTCATAAAAATTATTAAAACATGTCCAAATATCAATAAAATATTTCAAAACTGAAGACATCGCATAATAGCTGGGTGGCTGGTGGGCGTGAGGATCGCCTGGTAACTTGCCTACCTGGTGCGAAGGTGGCGGACCTCACGCGTCACCTAGATAGGATTTTAGACAGTGCTGGGGAGGAGCCGCCTGTCGTGGTACATGTGGGCACCAATGACATAGGAAAATGTGGGAGAGAGGTTCTGGAAGCCAAATTTAGGCTCTTAGGTAGAAAGCTTAAATCCAGAACCTCCAGGGTAGCATTCTCTGAAATGCTCCCTGTTCCACGCGCAGGTCACCAGAGGCAGGCAGAGCTCCGGAGTCTCAATGCATGGATGAGATGATTGTGCAAGGAAGAGGGATTCAATTTTGTTAGGAACTGGGGAACCTTTTGGGGAAGGGGGAGTCTCTTCCGAAGGGATGGGCTCCACCTTAACCAGAGTGGAACCAGACTGCTGGCGCTAACCTTTAAAAAGGAGATAGAGCAGCTTTTAAACTAGAACAAAGGGGAAAGCCAACAGTCACTCAGCAGCGCATGGTTCGGAGACAGGTTTCTTCAAAGGATACTAATGATGCATTAGAATTAGGGCATCCTGACAGTGAGGTTCCAATAATTAGAAAAGTAGTCCAAGTGCCTGTAACTAAAAACTCACTTGAGCTAAAAAATTCTAACTTATCCCAATCAATTAAAAAGCAGAATGAAAATACAAACAAAAAACAAACTTTGAAATGTTTGTATGCTAATGCCAGAAGTCTAAGAAGTAAGATGGGAGAATTAGAATGTATAGCAGTGAATGATGACATAGACTTAATTGGCATCTTAGAGACAAAGTGGAAGGAGGATAACCAATGAGAAAGTGCTATACCGGGGTACATATTATATCGCAATGACATAGAGGAGCACCCGGGAGGCGGTGTGGCACTTTGTGTCCGGGATGGCATAGAGTCCTACAGGATAAACATCCTGGATGAGACAAAATGCAAAATTGAATCTTTATGGGTAGAAATCCCTTGTGTGTCGGGGAAGACTATAGTGATAGGGGTATACTACTGTCCACCTGATCAAGATGGTAAGACGGACAGTGAAATGCTAAGAGAAATTAGGGAAGCTAACTCAATTGGTAGTGCTGTAATAATGGGAGACTTCAATTACCCACACACAATATCAACAGTTAAGTTCAAGACACAACGAACACAATTCTCACTAGAAAGACGTCATGCAACTGTAATTCCCTGGTACATATTTTTACAAAAAATATTAAAAACAAAAAAATAGAATATAAAGAAATAATAAAGGACTCAGACCAATGATTAAACATGACCTGTAGTGGCAAAACCTTAAGCTAAAACATGCTGGTATGCCTGCAGGTGTTATGATGGTCCTATAAACAATAACAGTATATAGCACATTAACTAAGAAGAATTACAGTTGCATGACGTCTTTCTAGTGAGACTTCAATTACCCCAATATTGACTGAGTAAATGTATCATCGGGACACGCTAGAGAGATAACATTCCTGGATGGAATAAATGATAGCTTTATGGAGCAATTGGTTCAGGAACTGACGAGAGAGGAAGCAGTTTTAGATCTAATTCTCAGTGGAGCACAGGACTTGGTGAGAAATTTCAGGTAAAAACCTGGGCATCTAGCTTCAGCTTTAAATACGAGCCTATTAACTTACGAACCTAATCTAGAGGGGACTCTTTTGAGAATCTGTGCCCCAAAGGAACTAACCAGTGTCATTGCTGATCTCTCCCATGGAGCAGGGAACGCAGTCAAAGCAGCAGGTGGGCTCTCCCTTCCGCGCTGCCTTTCTATAGCCAGGAAGGCAGCTCTTGCTGCAGACAGAGCGTGGGACCTGCACAAGGAGACAGAGACGAAGACCATTAATAGAAAGACATTTAGCTATCAGTTTCCAAAGGATTAACCGAACCTTTCAAAAAGAGAGGGAGAATGAACTGAGTTGTATGATGCACAATGAGTTGGACAGAAAAAAGCCCTCAGTAAACTTTACTTGAGCGCACTGTGATTGCTCTAGTTGGACAAAAAAATTTTAGATGCCTGATCTCTGCCACGAATGCTTGTGATCAGGTGACTTAAGGCACTATCATTAGTTGAAAAAACCTCCAGAGAGGACACGATGCTGACAGCGTTTCGCCCACCGCGGGCTGTGTCAGGAAAATCAGTCCAGGCAGCACAAAAACAATGATTTACAATTCTCAAAGAAAAAAATGAAACCACTTACCACACAATGCTTACTTACAAAAACGGAAACTAAGAATTAAAACACAATAGGAACTGTTACTTGTTCAAAAATTTGGGAATATACCAAACATTCCCATTTGATGCCCATATTTGAATGCAAAATTTTATGTCCATTAAATTTCCAGTTTGTTAAAAAAAAACTTTAAAAACAGGGAATCAAGCTAAAAACACTCTCCTGAGAAAGATGTAACGAGTGAGGCTGAAACCCAGTTGATGTCTCCTCTTTGGTGTCTCTATATGATGCACCACCAGCAAGAACAGAATCCAGGTCATCAAAGGCAGTTCTACCTAAGCAAAAGATGATATGATCTGTCTCAAAAAATAGTTTGTACAAGAAATTACCCCTTTCAATACCCAAATTTAATTCACTCAATGTTAGACTTTCCAATTCAAAAATCCATTTTTGTTCTTGACAGATTAAACCTTTGTTGGAATCTCCCCCCCTGTAGATGTGAAACCACAACGTCAATCACAAAAAATCTGTTGCGGTGCTTCAATGCGACCTCCTTTTAAGCAGCTTTTGTGATATGCAATCACAAAATTCTTTTGGTTTTACCCACATAGATGTTATTGCATGGACACAATACAACTCCGGACCTGCACGCTTCGGAAGACCCAACAACGCAATGTTGGTCTTGTGAACAGTCCTCCGACCGTTCCCAGCCCTTTCGGACCTGCCGCAGGGTACGGCACGAAGCGGCAGGCCAGATGGAGGCCAGGGTAGCGAAGACTGGAACATGGATTCAGACGAGACTCAGGAATGACGTAGACTCAGGAACGAGGTGCAGGATGCATAGACGTGGACTCAGGCACACACGTGCACTCAGGACGAGGTGCTGGATGCACAGAGGTGGACTCAGGAACAGACGTGGACTCAGGACGGGTACTGGATGCACAGAGGTGGAGTCAGGAACGAGGGCTGAAGGAAGACATGGGCACTGTCCCTCAGGGCACCCTACTCAGACCACCCGCGGGACTGAGTCGCGGACCACCCTGCCTCATGCGCGCCCTACTCAGCCCTGGAAGGCTGGTCGCGGACCACGCTGAGAGTGGGAGAGCACAGGAAAGAGGAAGCAGGTTCCTGCACTCCTGGCAGCTCAAGGCAAGGATACGCTGCACTCCTGGCAGCTCAAGGCAGGTTAAAGCATCAGGATCAGGAACAAGGATAAGACACACCTCAGGGCTGGAACAAGGACATCTGGAACAGCAGGAACATCAGGACTGGAACACGGATACTGGAACAGGAGTCACACCTCAGGGCTGCAACATGGAACTGGAACAGTAGGTAATATCAGGACTGGAACACAGGTAGTGGATCAAGAGACAGACCTTGGGACTGGAATGGCAGGCAGACATCAGGACTGGACGAGGAGCTCCGACAGGTAACACTTCTGCAAGGTCCTGTGTTTCACAGGACCTTGCAGAAGTGCTGGAACACGGACGACCTCCTGGAGCGAAGGATCTCAGGAGTGACCAACTCCTTGCGAAGGCAAAGACAGACTGAACGCTGAGCCCTTTAGTAGAGCTGAGGTAGACAACGCCCAGGGAGGGGTCAGCAGGGGGCCACACCTGGCTGGCCCTTGAAGAGGAGCAGAGAGGCGCGCGCCCGCGCCCTAGGCAGCTGGAGAGAAGAGCTGGAAGCTGGTGGCGTCCTCAGCCACGTGGAGGGCCCAAGGAAGCCGCGGAGTAGCCCTGGACTGGAGCTGGGTGAAGGCAGGTCAGTGGAGCAGCTCCCAGCTGCAAGGACTGAAGCAGGAAGAAGCAGAGAGAGGTAAGGCTGGCTGCAGGCACCGGCAGAGAGAACAGAGAGCTGCAAGGACTGAAGCAGGAGAAGGGCTGACTGCAGGAACGGCTCCATGCCATGAAGACAGCCCCAGGAGGAAAGGTAAGACTGCAGGCAGAGTAGAGAGCTGTAGCAGGCTGCAGGCACTGGCAGGGACGGCTTCCCAGCCAGGCAAGGACCCGGGCTAAGCAGGCACCAGCAGAGATGGCCTGATGGCAGAAGGTCCCGGGATCGCAGCAGCACGTCAGGGAAAGGCAGAAACAGTAGCAGAGGAGCAGACCGCATGGCAACAGCTGTGGGGACGGCCCCAACTGATTCAGGGAGAAAGAAGCAGCAGAGTCAGCAGCCCGACTGGCTGTGAGAAGGTAAGAGCCTGCCCACGCTCCTCGCGGGCAGGATCACAACACATCCTTATATTATGTGCCACATTGTAAACCATTGTGACGGACCCTTCTTAACGACGGTATAGAAAAGTTTTATATAAATAAATAAATAAACTTGACGGCAAGAAGTTCTCGGTCACCAACGGTGTAACGTTGCTCTGTAGGTGAGAACTTGTGTGAGTAGAATGAGCAAGGTATCAATTTACCCTTGGGAGAAAGCTGGCTTAAGACGACTCCTGCTCCAATTGCAGAGGTGTCAACTTCAACGACGAATGGGCATCTTGGGTCTGGATGCTGAAGACAAGGATTGGAACAGAACGCTTCTTTGAGCATCTGAAAGGCAGCTTGAGCTTTGGGAGTCCACACACGAGTGTTAGCTCCTTTCTTGGTCATGGCGGTGAGAGGAGCAGTTAGGGTAAAATAATTGGCAATGAAGCTCCGGTAATAATTGGTAAAGCCAAGGCAACGTTGTAAGGCCCGTAGGCCTACTGGCTGGGGCCAGTCACGGATCCTTTGGACTTTATCTGGGTCCATGGAGAAACCTCGATCAGATATGATGTACCCTAGGAAGGGTAAGCGACTTCGCTCAAAGAGGCACTTATCTAACTTGGCATAAAGATGGTTTCCTCTTAGGTGTTGGAGGACAATCCGAACATGATCTTGATGGGATTCAAGGTCTTTCGAAAAGATCAGGATGTCATCAAGATATACAACTACGAAGGAGTATAAGGGGTCTTGAAGTATTTCGTTAATGAGACATTGAAAGACTGCTGGGGCATTGCATAACCCAAAGGGCATCACGGAATATTCATAGTGACCATCCCTTGTGTTGAATGCGGTTTTCCAGATATCTTCAGGTTGGAATCGTACCAGATTGTACGCACCCCTCATATACAACTTGGTGAAGATCCGTGCCCCTTGAAGACAGTCAAACATCTCGCTGATAAGGGGCAGGGGGTATCGGTCTTTGCAGGTTATGGCGTTGAGCCCTCTGTAATCAATACAGGGGCGTAACCCGCCGTCCTTTTTCTTAACGAAGAAGAATCCTGCACCAGCAGGAGAATCAGAGGGACGAATGAACCCTTTTTCTAGGTTCTCTTTGATATACTCAGACATGGCTAGGGTTTCTGGGTGAGACAGTGGATAAGTTCTGCCCTTGGGAGGCGTTGTGCCCGGCAGAAGTTCTATGGGACAAATGAATTTGCGTAACGGAGGCAAGGTATCCGCCTTCTGCCTTCAGAAGACATCTTTGAAGTCTACATACTGAGTAGGCAACCTAGATAGAGTGGAAGACTTCAGAACAGGGACAACAGGAGATACTTAACGTAGACATGTCTTCTGGCATTTGGAGCCCCACTGCACCAACTGCAGGGACTGCCAATTGAACTGGGGTTCGTGGGTCTGGAGCCAGGGCAGCCCCAGGATAACTAGATGTGTAGAACGTTTTAACACATAGAAGGACATCTCCTCCTCGTGGAGGCTGCCCATGGTAGGACGGACAGCTACTGTTCGATGGGTGATGAGCCCTGGAAGAGGTTCTCCTTGAATGGAGGTGATGCGGAGACTCACATCTAATGGTTGAAGAAGAATGTTCAGAAACTTGACGATGGCATCCATGATGAAGCAGCCTTGCCATTTACAGGTGAAGTGAACTTACTGGCTTCGGCTCACGTGGTGTCCAGCCATTCAGCCATTCAGTCAAAGACATCCGGTCCCAGAGGTTGGAGGAAGCACTCTTCCATTGGTGTCAATACTATTGGACAAGGGGCTTCTCCTCCGGTCTGCCAAATATATTTGTTCTGGTTAGACCCCTTCATTTTCAGCTGAGCCTTGATGGCGTGGTACCTGTAGGCCACCTAATCCACACTAAATTTCATGCTACTTTGTCTGCATACAGTTTGGGTGATGGTGCACCAGATCTGGCCCTTGGATGCCCTCAATGTCTTGGCAGCCTGTTTGCCAAAGAGCATAACATAATTCTCCAGGACCCCTGCGATTATCATATCATTGTCCTCCACAATGAACTTCAAAGCCCTCAGACGGGCTCACCTTCTGCCTGGCTGCCAGAACAGGGTGCTAATTCTGCTTCCAGAGAGGTGTCTTCCCTTTCCTCACTCTCGCTCCCACTCCCCTCTCCCTTCCTCTTCCCCCTCCTGCACATGCCCTACCAACTCCCGTCCCCTCTGCCCTCTCTGTCTATCTCTAGCCTGCCATCCTCCCTCCATACTTGCCTGTCTATCCCTTTCCTCCTCCCACCTCCTCCTATCCCTTCCCACCAGGGCCGCCATCAGGGCAGTATTCTTGGGCCTGCAGTATGGGGCCCCAGGATCTACTGCCACATATGGGGGCCCGCAGCCGCCAGGCGGCAGGTGCGCTTGGGGGATGTATTAGTTCATGGCAAAGAGGCCCACTGAGGCTCTCTCCGACAGTCTGTTGCCCAGGGGCCTACTGAAACCTGGAGCCGGCCCTGGGTGCGGGCCCCAGAGAAGGGAGAGAATCAATGCTATGCGTGTCTTTTAGACACGCATAGCATTGATTTACAGAGCACCGCAGACAGAGACTCGTCCGTGCGCTCTGTCCTGCCAGCGTTCACTGTCTGACGCGGCTGTGACGTCACCGCCGCGTCAGACAGTATGCACCGGCAAAGCGCGCGGGCCATCGCTGTCTGCTTGCTAGCTGGAGGCCGAGGAGCCGCAGAGTCCCCGGAGCGCAAAGGGTAAGCTTGTGGCCCAGACATTTTAGCTGTATGGGGCCTCAAAATTCCTGATGGCGGCCCTGCTTCCCACCCACCTATCTCTACTTATGTCACTTTCCTTGTCCATACTCTTACTCCTACTCCTCCACCTAGCACTACTGCCCTCATCCTCCTGCATCCTCTCCTACCTCCTCCCTGTCCTCTTATCATGCCTCTCACACTCCATCCTGTCCACCACTCCTCCGTACGAAAACACAGACAGACAAACTGGACTAACAAACAAAAACATTCACTTCAACAAAGAAGACAAAAGACCAAGCGAAAGGGAAACAGATGACAACAGAAGAGCAGACAACATACTCAGGTAATTGAATGAATAAAGCTACTACTCCCACTAAACCACTAAACTCACCAACTCTCCTCTCCTCTCCTCTCTCCAACGTCTGACACACCCTCAAAGAGGCATCTGCAGGAAACCAGTATATTTAAACCAGAAAAATGACGCGCCATGCAAAAATCAACACGCACCTCGAAAAATGACGCATGACGCTCTGACACAATGCGTCGCACTTTGTGAAGTTTGCCTATACAATGCGGTACACCGGAAATTAGCCTAACCACACCCATTTTTTTATCACGGGTGCTAGTTCTACTATATTTATAGCAATTTGATGAATCTACACCTTAACCAGATAAGTAGTGTTTTAAGATTTATCCGGCTAAATTATATACTCAAATAAGTGCAAAAAATGCAACTTGTCTGTGTAAGTAGCACTCTTCAGACTGAGGCCAATGATTAAATGTAAGGCAAATGAAGGTCTTCTGACTGGCAGTGCCTATGAATGTCAGTAAAACAAGATAAGATATTGCTTATATATATATTTCTTAATATATGTTTTCTGCTTGGTTGAGTTAGTCCATTATAAGCGACACCTAATTTTTTGCTGAGGATTTTAAAATAGATACTTGCATATATGCTATTATACATGCGTAATTGCTAGTTTTTACACACACAACTTTTGAAAATTTATCTTTATGTCAGTTTAAATAGTGCACACTAACTCAAATAGTGTGCACTAAATCAACAAAGTATGCAATAAGACAATAACTTTCAAACTGGTGTGTGGGCGCACATTGGCACATGTACACGGTGTGCGCCCAGGGACATGTCGATTTTATAATCCGAGTGCATGCATGTTATAAAATACACTGCATGCATATTATAAAATACACTGGGCAACTGCCTATGTGCACCCAATTTTAAATGGGCATGAGCCTAGGCACATAAATGCCGCTCCTAGCATGAAAGCCAAGGAATTTAAAAACTGGTACATGTCCAGCCATTGCCAGATTCACCAGTTTGTCCACCAGTTCACTCAGTTATGAACTAGGCTACACTGCCCCCAGTTACCCCAGATCCTTTAATTCCCTCTAATACAATATTTATTTTTAACTTTCACCTCTTCCATAGCAGAAGTTAATGTACATGGTGGTGGACCTGGGCACGCACCCAAGAAGGTAGGTAGTTATACACATATCTCTTGGCAATGCCCTATATGCCCATGCCCTGCCCTGCCCAGACCATGTCACGACCCTTTTTGAAACATTGGGAGATGTGCGCGCAGCCTGAGATTCACACATCTTCGAGATTTCAAAATAGGATGGGCGCATGTCAGCCCAACTTCTGCATGCATCCCCTAATTTTGGCGCACACCATGTTATAAAATACCCTGGGCATCTTTTTGTGAGTACATGGGGTTTAGTGAAATCTCAATGATGAGCAGTGTATTATTAATTCTATTGAACTGTAAGAACTACTTCTTAAATATAATCTCCATCTGCTGTGTTATATGTATGCAAGAAAATCAATGAGATGGTTGGATTCAATTGGAATGAATCCTGTGGTTTTATTTTGGAATCACTACAAGAGCATGGAAAGTAGATGAAGTGGGCAGGAAAGCATATACAAAACCTCCCCCCCACCAACCCCCCGAAAAATCTGGCCAATTACGGGACACAGTGTAGTACAGGTTACACAATGATATGCTCATACCCTCCCATGAAGGCTCATGGCATCAATCACAATCCTGGGTCTGGTTTTGCTGGAAGCCCAAACAGGAGAAGGAAGAGCTGCTGGCAGGGCCGGACGAACCACTAGACGAGCTAGGCCTCTGCCTAGGGTGCCAAGATTTATGGGGCGCAGCCGCTGCTCGCGGCCACTTCAGGCAGAATTCTGAAAGGGCAAAAAGTGCTCCTTCAAAATTCTGCCCAGCCCCCGCCTCACCCCACCTCACCCTGCTTCCCCCCCCACCCCCCATCGTACCATCCTCCCAACGCACCCCTGGTGGTCCAGCGGAGGACCCGGGAGTGATCTGCCGCTCCTGGGGCCTTGGCTGCCATTAACCAAAATGGCACCGGTGGCCTTTAGCCCCTAACATGTGACAGGGGCCAACCAATGGCACTGGTAGCCCCTGTCACATGGTAGGGGCTGAAGGCCACCGGCGCCATTTTGATTAGTGGCAGCCGATGACCTGGGAGCGGCAGATCCCTCCCAGGCTCCCCGCTGGAACCAGGTGTTTTGTGAGGTTTTCTTTTTGGGGGTGGAGGGGGAGGATGGGGGAGTGGTGACATGTGGTCCCTGCCCCTGGAGTCAGGGCTGTGACCGGGGGCGGAGCTGGGGGCAGCACGACTAGGTGCTGCCCCCAGCACCTAGTCGTGCTGGGGGGGGGGCGCAAGGCTGAAGGTGCCTAGGGCGCCCAATCCTCTTGCACCAGCCCTGACTGCCGGTAATTTTTATTCTCACCTGAGATTCTCTGCTGTTCCACATGATAGAACTCATGTTGATGCTGACTTCTTTACCTTTGGGTGCCCAAGGATCAAATTTACCAACTTTTACAAGCATGAATGTGTCGTTTTGGGATATCTGCACATTAATTACATCATAAAAGGCAGGAACATCTCCATTTTGATCAAAAAATATGTTTTCACCTGCTTTGGTCTTAAAATGGATGTTTTTCAAATAATGCAGAACCTGGAAATGGGAGATAGAAAGAAGATGTTTGTACAAAACAGATGATACAAAATTGTTCAGAGTAGTTAAATCACAAGCAGATTGTGATAAATTGCAGGAAGACCTTGTGAGACTGGAAAATTGGGCATCCAAATGGCAGATGAAATTTAATGTGGACAAGTGCAAGGTGATGCATATAGGGAAAAATAACCCATGCTATAGTTACACAATGTTAGGTTCCATATTAGGTGCTACTACCCAAGAAAGAGATCTAGGTGTCATAGTGGATAACATATTGAAATCGTCGGCTCAGTGTGCTGCAGCGGTCAAAAAAGCAAACAGAATGTTGGAAATTATTAGAAAGGGAATGGTGAATAAAACAGAAAATGTCATAATGCCTCTGTATCGCTCCATGGTGAGACCACACCTTGAATACTGTGTACAATTCTGGTCGCCGCGTCTCAAAAAAGATATAATTGCGATGGAGAAGGTACAAAGAAGGGCGACCAAAATGATAAAGGGAATGGAACAGCTCCGCTATGAGGAAAGACTAAAGAGGTTAGGACTTTTCAGCTTGGGGAAGAGACGGCTGAGGGGGGATATGATAGAGGTGTTTAAAATCATGAGAGGTCTAGAACGGGTAGATGTGAATCGGTATTTTACGCTTTCGGATAATAGAAAGACTAGGGGGAACTCCATGAAGTTAGCATGTGGCACATTTAAAACTAATTGGAGATAGTTCTTTTTCACTCACTGCACAATTAAACTCTGGAATTTGTTGCCAGAAGATGTGGTTAGTGCAGTTAGTATAGCTGTGTTTAAAAAAGAATTGGATAAGTTCTTGGAGGAGAAGTCCATTACCTACTATTAATTAAGTTGACTTAGATAATAACCACCGCTATTACTAGCAACGGTAACATGGAATAGACTTAGTTTTTGGGTTCTTGCAAGGTTCTTATGGCCTGTTGGAAACAGGGTGCTGGGCTTGAGGGACCCTTGGTCTGACCCAGTATGGCATGTTCTTATGTTCTTACAAAATGTAAGTGAATTAAAATGAAAGTCTACTGTATGAATAGTGAGGTAATAGAAGGTGCCAGAACAAGAAAACGAAACTTAAAACAGACAAAGAAGAGGATCCAGCTTCTACGCATGACACAGGCAACACGAGGAGCAGTGTTAAAGCCCTTAGTAACAAGGCAGGTACATGTGCGAAATTTACTAATTGGTCAAGGGATAAGGGGCGGGTAAACGCAGACACCTGTTGATTGGCTGAAGGTAAACCCTGGTAATGCTGTGCACAGACAATAGATCATTGAGTAGGGTCTGAGCTTACACCGCTTGATTGTAACGCTTGCTACTCCTAAAGAAATCACGCCTTTCTTTATAATAAATTTCTTAGATTGACTTTTAGAGCTGGTCTTTATTGGTCTTTCTTAACCGAGGTTTAAACATATGGTGCCATGACTTGGATCCCCGGAAGCCTTGCGCAAACTTCCGCGGGACGTCCGTCTCAGGTATCAGGCGTGCAGCGGCCGTCCAAAGCTACCGGCTGGTACCAGGTACTACAAGTATGGCTGGCGTCCGTAATCAGCACGCGGGAGCAGTGCTTTATTCGGGGCCGTGAGTCGGTCCAGGGTCTGATTTAGTTTCAGTAATCTCGCCCGAGACGTCGGAGCAGGTAAGGCTTTAGGACCCCTTCTCATAAAAGGGTCCCTGTTATTATTATTGTTGTTATATGCTTGTATAAGAGTAGATTTCTCTCCATTCTAGCCTGCGTTTTTCTTTCTGTTTCATTCGCCGCTTTCTTAGATCACGATGTTTTCTAGGTGACGTTCGCAAAAGACCCCTACCTTCTCAGACGCGGGTCCTTATGACGCACCGCTCACTCGAGTGCTTGCATTTCTTCGTCTGAATGAAAAGTTGATTAGAACTTGCCACTTTAAATGAGTCACGAGGGTAGCGAGGGATGCTTTTCTCGCCTGGCCTGCACACAGCTCGTTCGATAGCATTTTGTTGTCTCATTTGAAAGAATTTTTTGAGAATAAGTACACTGCTGACGCTGATAAGTTGAGGGAACATCGACAAGTGCACAGTTGGTTTGTTTTGGTTAAATCGTTCATTGAATATGGGATTCCCTCTTTGCCAAAAGATGAAGATGGCGGAGTCTGTGCTCTCCCAGTTCCTCTTTCGGTTCCCTCCACCGATCCTCTTCCGGACCCTGATACGATGCCCCTTACCCCTCCCATGGCCGTTGAAACTGCCGTCAACACATCCCTTGGGGCTCCACCGCCTTATGATACGTCACTAAGTTCACATCTATACGCCGATGTACAGGCCCCCCTTCAGCAAATCGCGTTTCCCGCCGTTGCAACCACCCCCATCCAAACCACACCCCTCAAGTGTACTTCCCTATGACAGCCATTGGTTACACCCCCTTAATCCCAGACCGAGTTTTGCTGCCGTCCATATCTGCATGACAGCCTGTGACAACTGTTAATACTACCACTGCTACAGCGCCCGCCCCCATTCCCCCAGCTCCGCTACCTCAAGATGATGAGGGAGGCCTCATCTCTGCCATGGTACCCTGCATTGCACTCCGGTTTCCCCCGATTACGATTCTGCCACCCAACCTCCTTGTAGCCCCATCTCTGTCCTTTCTGATGATCTGTTGGGACAGTTGGCATTCGAAGATCCACCTATCTCACCACCTATGCAACCCACTACAGTACAGAGTCGTATGGTTTCGGCTTTACGGCAACGTATTGCAGACTGTGCAATCCCAAGTGAACCGATTTACGACAACCCTTCGGCGTTTGCTGCTATTCCTGCCAAAGGTCTGAATGCTACCCCTACTCCCTCGCCTCTGCCAGCATTAACCCCCGGCGATTTCATAGTGTGCCAAGAACGCTCTTACCAATACGTTTTTCCCTGGGTTGATAATTTGGCCGGCTGGACAGAAGCCTTAAATCCCCAGATGAGGCTTTATCCAAGTGTCGGATCTCTTTCCACTGCTGATATGAATACAGCTCGCAGTGCTATCAGAGATAACCCAAATCCCTCCTGGTCTTCAATAATTCAGACTTATATGGAAGGAAGTATGGGAAGTAAGGATTGAAGTATGGGAAGTAAGGATTGAAAGTATGGGAAAAATATGAAGGCCAGTACCCCGCTGCTATGGAAACCATGACAAGGACCTCTTCTCCGACCCTACCAACCCCTGCTGTGGTTCTTCCCATTCTAACTAAGACATATACCGCCAGAGGTACCCCCATCCAGTCGTACTTACCCTGGTCCTTTACGGATCTGTATGCTATTCTTTCTAGCCTTCCCTCTATTTCTCGCGACGCCACCGCTTGGATTCATAAATTTGAAAGCCTAACCATGGGCATGCAGCTTGCCGTTGGTGATATCAAGGCCCTTTTTGCACAAACACCCGGGTTAGATCAATCTGCTGTCTGGACCACGGCCCAGCGTTCCTCCATGTTATTAACTCAGGATCATGATGGAGACTCATTTAATTCACATCGTTCTGCCACATGGGATGCCCTTCGCCATTTATTTCCATAACAACGGGATTTCTCCAAGCTGACTTCCACCCGATGGGACCCCAAATTAACACCGTTTGATACCTACTTGCATAATTTTCAGGAGATGTTTAATCAGGAGGTGGGAGGATCATATTATGATGTCAACTCCTTACCCCTGTTTTGCCATATGTTTGTCCAAACTCTACCCGATAAGGTTCACCAAGCCTTGGGTAATGTTGTAGGTTTACAGAACATGGCATGGGGACTCATGCACAGTAACATCCTACATCACATTCAGAAATTTTTGGATGCCAAAGACAAATCCCAAGAGGATTTGATTAAAACTCAGACGAAGGCCAGTGCGCTCATTATTAAAGAGCACGAAACCCCTAAGCAAAGTTTAGCTGATACCCCTGTTGAAGATTCCTGTTTCTTTCAAGCTCCTGTTCCACGTGGTTCCTTTGGTGGAACTAGGGGTAGGTCATTACTGCGTCGTCCACTGCAGGCTTGGATTCGAGACGTAAGGCCCCATGATTGGGATCATCAGGATTATGCCCCCGACTAGCCTACGTCCCAGAGAAGAGGGCCAGGACAACAATGTTACCAATGTGGCCAGTTTGGTCATTACACCCGAGATTGTCACTCCGCCCCTTACCCGAACCCCGAGAATCAATACCCCATGAGGGCTCCTCAACACTCTAGGGGGCAATCTCAATACCCGACGTTCAATCCCTGTGCATGGACAGGACCGAAACACCAATACCCTCCCCAATGACGCCGAACTACGGCATCTCTTGTCGCACCAATAACTATCCCCGCTGACTCACACGCGCCTACACTGAAATGTTCCACCAACCTCTATTCCTCTCTTTCGATTCCTGGATGTCTGTAATTTTGGTTCTGTTTATAATTCTTACCTCCTTTAGCCTATTTCTGTATTTCCAGTTTGGCATACGAGTTTTATAACCTGTGAGGATGTTTAGCTGTTTCTGTATGTGGTCCCTCTGAGTTGGCATGTTAGTATTGCCTATGTGTATCACTGACCCAGACTGCGAAGCCTGTATCATAATAACGATAGATGGCAATACCAAAACCTCCACTTTATTGTACAAGTCCCGATATGAGTGTAAAGGGATTGTCACACACTGCACATATAACTCCACACGATACAGTCTATGTACTGCAGGGATTATGATTACTTGTTTTGATCCCACTGAGAATCCCGCCCAGCAATGGATACAGGTCCATAAGGGTGGCTCACCCAAAGGACAGCTTTTGGTATCAGCCCAATTGTCCCAACCTGAGAAGGCAGAATCCCTTCTATTTCATCCCTATTGGGATCTCATCCGCACATGTGGAACCTCTTTAGACTGGCACCATACTTACATGCATAACCACAAATACATATGTCCCATGAACTGGCCTGCCTAGTACTATAAGTCTCGTTGTGCGTTGACCGAAACCCATTCTTACTGTGGCTATTGGGATGAAGATGGCGGAGTCTGTGCTACCACCTGCAAATCTGCTTCCTTGACTTTGGTCCAGAGCTTGTCAAGCTGTGCCCTGAACACCTGTAACAAGGTCAATTTTACCCTCTTCAAGCCATCTGATTTCCTATACACATGGGGTAACATTTTCGGTATCTGAATTTATGCCACAGGGACAGACCCTGGAGGGTTCTTTTAGCTTCAGAAGGTTACCACCCGTAAAAGTCCATTAGATCACTCCGCTATTTTTAATGAATTTTTCCAGCATGTTCAAGAACCTTTTCCTGTGTCCCTGACCGCCCGAAATCTGTTTATTGACCTTGCCAATGCTATCACCATTTCCCTCAATGTCTCTAATTGTTATGTTTGTGGGGGAACCAATATGGGAGATAATTGGCCTTGGGAAGCAAAAGAATGGGATTGGAAAACACCCTATAATGTTTCCAGTATTCAATTACCACCCAGATATGGGAAAGCACAGTGGATACTGGCCCACTCCATTGTTGCAACATGGTGCATCCATAGACCTTACACACTACTGCACACTATAGCTGTAGGCAATTCCTCTTGCTTGTCACAATCTTCCCTCAATTATACCATGAAAGCTCAAATGATAATTTTCCATTGGCCTAATTCTTCTGTAATCCCGAACTTTACCGGTTGGGAAGGTGAACCTTTCCTCTCCCTGAAAAATGGACTAACTCCCCCGAGCTGGTTTGCCCCGAATGGATTATATTGGATATGTGGCACCTACGCACATTCTTCCCTGCCCAAGGGATGGTTTGGCACCTGTACCATTGGCACTATTCGTCCCTCATTTTTCTTAATTCCCCTAAAGATGGGTCAACAGTTGGGAATGCCCCTGTATAGTACCTATTCTAGCCTCAGAAAGAAACGAGACCTTAAGATAGGTAATTGGAAAGATGACGAATGGCCTCCAGAATGTATTGTGGCCTATTACGACCCTGCCTCCTGGACTCAGGATGGCTCCTGGGGTTGCAGAACCCCAATATACATGTTGAATCGTATTATAAGATTGCAAGCTGTTGTTGAAATAATTACTAATGAAACTACTAAAGCACTGAGAATACTAGCTACACAGCAAAAGAGTTTCCAGAAGGCCATTTACCAGAACCATCTAGCGTTAGATTACATATTAGCAATGGTTACATGGAATAGACTTAGTTTTTGGGTACTTGCCAGGTTCTTATGGCCTGGATTGGCCACTGTTGGAAACAGGATGCTGGGCTTAATGGACCCTTGGTCTGACCCAGTATGGCATTTTCTTATGTTCTTATGTTCTTATTATGTGGAAAGTTTAACCTCAGTAACTGCTATTTACAGATAGACAACAAGGGTGAAGTAATTGAAGAGATCACCTGAAACATGATGTCGATTGCTCATGTACCAGTACAGATGTGGAAAGGATTTGAAGTTAGTGATCCCTTTGGATCCCTTGGATCCTGATTCTCTAGATTAGGTTCAGGCTTAAAAATTCTAATTGGCTCTGCATGTACCATTGCCTTGCTAGGACTTGGTGTTTGCTAGTGTCTACCATGCCTCTGTATTAGCCTACGAAGATGTCACGATCGAGTGTCTGAAATGTTGGTAACCCAGATGAGTGCACGGATCATGCTGAACCAAACAGAGACTTTGAATCTAATGCTTTTAGATTCTAATGACACTAACGCATCATTCCCAACTACAAATAATAGCCATTTATTAAAAATGAGCACATTGGTACGAAGACGGGTAAGTCTCTAGCCACCAAGGAATAGCCTTGGTCAGGCGGAACAACCTAAGACAGGTGATGTGCGACGCAGATAGGTGTGAAAGGTTCCTAGGCAAAACCTTTCAAGGGGGGAATGTATGAATAGTGAGGTAACAGAAGATGCCAGAACAAGAAAACGAAACTTAAAACAGACAAAGAAGAGGATCCAGCTTCTACGCATGTCGCAGGCAACACGAGGAGCAGTGTTAAAGCCCTTAGTAACAAGGCAGGTACATGTGCGAAATTTACTAATTGGTCAAGGGATAAGGGGCGGGTAAACGCAGACACCCGTTTATTGGCTGAAGTTAAACCCTTATAATGCTGTGCACAGACAATAGATCATTGAGTAGGGTCTAAGCTTACACTGCTTGATTGTAACGCTTGCTACTCCTAAAGAAATCACGCCTCTCTTTATAATAAATTTCTTAGATTGACTTTTAGAGCTGGTCTTTATTGGTCTTTCTTAACCGAGGTTTAAACACTACTCAAAAGGAAAGCATATGCGAATTCACATACTGCCTGCTGGCAGAATTAATGCCACATCAAGAAGCATTATGCAATTCCTCTTCACAAGCACCCATGAAGGTAAATTCATATCCTATGAGCCATAGGAAGTACATAGAAAAGGCTTGGACAGGATAAAGCTCTGAAACAGCTGAAGAGCCCGAACGCACGGTGACAGCACTGAACCTACTGGGTGTACTAGAACATCCAGGTCCCTAACCCGACCACTGAGACACCCCCTGAGGTACACATTCGGACAGATTTTGAAAGGCCTGTGCATGTAAAATCTGGGATTTATGTGCATGGCCGGGTCTTGTGCGCATTGCGCTAATTTTCAATGAAGCCCAGCCATGCGCATAAACCCCAGTATCATTTGGTGTGTGTGTGGGGGGGGGGGGGAGATGTTTCTGCAATACAGGTCATATTATGCCAAAACCCACTGTAAACCATGTAGTTCTACTTCTTCAGATCCTTTATTGGAATGGAGGTAGATTGTCCATATGCTGTATATGGGGGTAAAGCAATTCTTGGATAGATATTGAGATGCCAGCTGGCTAAGTAACTTATCCGGCTAAGTTACAAGAATATTCAGTGGATGGCTATGCTGCTGAATGTGTATAAACTGGATTTAGACAGATAAGTGTTCTGTGGCTAAGTCAATAGCAGTTCTAGACCTTGCCACATAACTTACGTGGCCAAGTCCCAATATTGCTACTTAGCTAGATAAGTTTTCTAGCTAAGTAGCGCTGCCCCAGTCCGCACACTGCCTGCCCACTTTTTATCCAGCTAATTAGATAGCTGCATAAGTGACTTATCTTGTGGGCACTGAGCAGACATTCAGTGGTTGCTAGATAGCCAGATAAGTAGGGCTTATCCAGCTATCTGCCAATTGAATATTGGCACCTCTAATTTGAGCCAGTTCCTCTTTAACCTAAGTCAATAGTTTTTGTATTGTGGAGGGTTGCAGACAGATAGTGCAAGCTCTAAGCTTCCAAATGGTTTATCTAAGAACTAGAACACCATATTTATTATATTAAATAAATTCCATTTGGGCAGATATTCACTGCCATTTGTCCACCTACGTTCAGACTTAGCCGGACAGATGGTAGGATTTGGAAATCCTGCTGCACTGAGCATCTGTAAGTTATCCGGTTAAGTTTTTGCACAGCTAACTCAGGGCAGGATGGGTGCGTTCTGGGTTGGAGTCAATTATCCTGCTGAGACCTAGCTTCATCATTCTGTGTGCTATTTTAACGCACCCATTTATCGCATCTGCAATAAAGTTAATTGGATAAGTTAGACCTGCTTGCTTTTAACAGCGATATTCAGCAGCATAGCTGAATGAATATCCTTTGTAAGTTAGCTGGGTAACTCCTATCATTGCCATTTAGCTTTCAATACTGAGGCCATTGTTTTTAGGGAAAAATTATCTTCAGAAAAGCAGGTGCAAATCTCTGTTGGTACTTTTTCCCTAGGCAGTTTTCAAAAGGAAAATTGGAACTAATGCCATAGGAACAGTACCCAGAGACTTTGCAACAATCTGCATATGTTTGAAATTGCCTCTTTTATTTTTATCTTAAATACCGGGTATTTTAGTAAAGAATCCCCCAAACTCTTTCGATTTATATTTAAATTTAATAGAGAGTAGTTTATCAGAAGACCTGACCTCTTCCCTTGGAAAGCAGGAAAAAAGATGGGTGGGAATCTAAGTGGCAAACAACTCTTTTAAAAATACTTTTAGAATGCAAATGCATCAGAGACAGAGATATACAGAAATATTATTATTAAAAGCAAAGCACAATACACAGTTTATGGAGTAGGAAACCTCAAGGCTGTGAAATCCCAGAAAACCTCCACTGTCTGCAAGGAGTTTGTTACTACAGCTACCAGATATCAGGTGTGAGATTAGATTGGAAATGGGAAAGTCTTTTTCTCTTACCTGCCATGGTTGGATGTCATCAGTGCTGGCACACGATCCGTTGCTGAAAGGTCCATGACCTGACCTGCAGGACAACAACTCATTCAAAGTGTGCGCAAAGGCATAGACTGCTAGGTAGGTATGGTAGGTAGATGTCAGGTCATACAGTTCAAATAAAGACAAGTCAAGGGTATCCTTCATCTCATGCCCAGAACAAAACTGCACTGCTGCTTCCAGGTGCTGCCCAGATGTGCTATTAGTGCTCTGCCATCTGCAGCTGAATGCTTTCTCCCAGAATAGTCTAACAAAGATATCCTCCAGAGAATTAGAGGGATGCAGATTATACAGAAACTCAGTGAAGCCTGGCATGATGCCAGTGTTAGCTGCTATCCCTATTGTACCATTTAATAGTTTCCAAGTCTGTCTGGTGAAGAGTCCTGGAGTGATTATAAATGAAACAGAGAAGAGAAAGATTTTTCCAGTCACATTTTGCTCATCCAGAGCCTCCAGTAAAACTTTGGCGTGCACCTCGGGGCTCTGGATGAGCACTACACTCACTGATGATGCCCGGATCACTTCCACTACATGGAAAATCCTTTCTTTGGCATACCTCAGGTGAATTTTTTCTATAAAAACAACACAGCCACCATTCCTTTCAATTCCATCTTTGAGGTCCTGTCTCCCCTGTTCTCCTACGTCATCATCTGAGATGATCATTCCAATCCAAGTCCAACCGAAGTGCGCAATTAAGCGTGGTAGTGCGACATTCTGGAATTTGTTACCTGGTATAGTACGGAGAAAGGATGGGAACTGGTGCTTGTCACTGAATGTAGACAATACAGATCCATAGCTGATCTGCAAGAAAACATTTCAGAAAAATATTACTTTCCAAGCTCCACACTCTGAGACTTACATTTCCTTTGTATTATTGCTTACAGATTTGGAAGTATTGCATGCATGAATAGTGTTTGTTTAATTTCCCCTAAAATGAAGTGCATTTCCTTTGAGTTTTAAGCACATTTAAACAAATATATTATAAACTTAACAGAAAGCATTCCATACTCATTTCAGGTAAAGTAAAAGTGAGGACACTATGAGAGTAGTTTGGATGGTGAAAAGAAAAACTAACTTCCCCTTAATTTAAACACTGCACATTGGACCAGGTGCACTGAGAGGTTCATATTCAGAAGCAGTTAGACAGATAACTCAGTACCTATCCAGCTAAATTAATTTTGGGACACTTAGCCATTTATATTTTAGCCAGCTAACGGGCCGATACAGAAAACGTCGCAGGAGAGCGGGCGAGCGATCCAGTAAATACATTTTTGTAAATGAGGACCCAAGGTAAACGGAGACGCTAAGGACACTAGCGCCTCCCTAGCGCCTCCCTAGCGCCTCCTTTTTGACAGGAGCGACGGCTGACAGCGGGTTTGACAGCCATTGCTCAATTTTACCGCTGACAGCCATGGGTTCGGAAAACGGACGCCGACATAATTGAGCATCCGTCTTCCAACCCGCAGGCCACGGGCAGATTGAAAACATTTATTTTTATTTTTAATTTATTTTTATTTTTGGGGCCTCTGACTTAATATCACCATGATATTAAGTCAGAGGGTGCACAGAAAAGCAGTTTTTTCTGCTTTTCTGTGCACTTCCCCAGTGCTGGCTGAAATTAACGCCTGCCTTTGGCAGGCGTTAATTTCTGAGAGTAAAATGTGAGGCTTGGCTGCACATTTTACTTTCTGAATCGCGTGGGAATAACTAATAGGCCCATCAAGATGCATTTGCATGTTGCGGGTGCTTTTAGTTTCGGGGGGGGGGGGGGGTTTGGCCACGTGTTTTCGATGCGCTTTTACCCATTACTGTATAAGGGGTAAAAATAGCGCGTCAAAAACACGCGGTCTAACAGTGCGCTCCACCGGAGCACACTTTACTGTATGGGCCTGTAAGAAGTTAAACCAGCTAATAGGGTCATTCATCAGGCCACATTAGAGCTTTGTGACACAATAAATGGGGTCTAACATGTGACAGACATGCAATATTTATTGCATCGTGTGATAGTATGTAAATATGATAATAAGCATGCAAGAACTAGAAAAGTATGCATTTTGCAGTAAAATAATGCATAATAACACTGGATTTAACTTGGGAAATAACACCTTTTTGATTTGCAGTAGAATGGAAAAAGCTTTTATCATTCCATAGCAGCTATTATCGTGGATCATGGTTATTATTGCACATGATAAAATGAAGCCTTCTCTCAGACACACCTAAACAATCCTGCTGGCCCAACAAAAACAGCTTTTGCTACCTGCCCTGTCTTCCTAAGGATACAATGTTAGGGGGAGGTCTACTGCTTCAATGACTACAACAGGCAAGGAAGGTTCAATTGCCTCCTGTGGAATTACCCTAGGAACACCCTGGTCCATGTCAGGGTTTGCCACACAAGAAGTCACGCAGTAACAGTTCAGAAGTGCATCTTTCATCCACAAGCCACATTGCTGAGGATACCAGAAGAACATGTGGTTATGAAGTATTGGCTCAGTTCTCAGGCTATCATGGAATTATATCAATAACTCGGAAGGGATCTCAATCCTGTCACGGAAAGGTCCCTTGCCATACCAGGCCTCACCAAACTATTGTGCAGCCTGCATTTTATGGCATCTGGCTCCTTCCAAACAACAGTCGGGGGTCATCGTGAGATTGTCATAAATATGTTTTACCCACTGTCTGGGCCAAGTCATAACAACAGTACAACTTGTACATTAATCATTACATGACATTCCCTCATGAAAGGCAGAACTTTCTGGACTTGAAGAGAGGTTTCTATGCCACTGCCAACTTTTCAAATGTTCTGGCATGTATTGGCTGCACTCCCCTAGCCATTATCCCACCCAGTGGCAGAGAGGAGTTCTACCGCAACAGAAGGCTCTTAGGGTTAGGGTTAACTTTGGTCGGGATAGTTTGGTGTAGGTTGCAACGCTGCAAGACCTTTTGTTGCTTGAAGAACTTTGATGTTCAAGATATAGTTGCGATGGAGAAGGTACAGAGAAGGGCAACCAAAATGATAAAGGGGATGGAACAGGTCCCCTATGAGGAAAGGCTGAAGAGGTTAGGGCTGTTCAGCTTGGAGAAGAGACGGCTGAGGGGGGATATGATAGAAGTCTTTAACATCATGAGAGGTCTTGAACGAGTAGATGTGACTCGGTTATTTACATTTTCGAATAATAGAAGGACTAGGGGGCATTCCATGAAGTTAGCAAGTAACACATTTAAGACTAATCAGAGAAAATTCTTTTTCACTCAACGCACAATAAAGCTCTGGAATTTGTTGCCAGAGGAGGTGGTTAGTGCAGTTAGTGTAGCTGGGTTCAAAACAGGTTTGGATAAGTTCTTGGAGGAGAAGTCCATTAATGGCTATTAATCAATTATACTTAGGGAATAGCCACTGCTATTAATTGCATCAGTAGCATGGGTTCTTCTTAGTGTTTGGGTAATTGCCAGGTTCTTGTGGCCTGGTTTTGGCCTCTGTTGGAAACAGGATGCTAGGCTTGATGGACCCTTGGTCTGACCCAGCATGGCAATTTCTTATGTTCTTATGTTCTTATGATGGAGTAGCATCTTCTTGTCTAATTCTGGCGATATGAGATTTTTTGCCCACTGAAGGTAGCTCTTTATATTTTTCTCAAGGTTAACAGCGAGTCCAGTTGCCAGTGGCTATTGGTGACGTACAAATGCCTTTGAAGGATTTCATCATCTAACAAACAGCGGTCTTAATATCCTGGATAGTTTTTACACCACACTGGTTTATTGCTCCATGTGGTGATATGATAGAGGGGGGATATGATAGAGGTGTTTAAAATCATGAGAGGTCTAGAACCGGTAGATGTGAATCGGTTATTTACTCTTTCGGATAGTAGAAAGACTAGGGGGCACTCCATGAAGTTAGCATGGGGCACATTTAAAACTAATCGGAGAAAGTTCTTTTTTACTCAACGCACAATAAAGCTCTGGAATTTGTTGCCAGAGGATGTGGTTAGTGCAGTTAGTATAGCTGGGTTCAAAAAAGGATTGGATAAGTTCTTGGAGGAGAAGTCCGTTACCTAGCACCTCGTTCCTGTTCTTTAAGATGTCCTGGTGCCTCGCGGCAAGCCATGTCGTGGTCCGTGACCAGCCCCATGGGTGGGCTGAGTAGGGCGCTTCGTGATGCAAGCCTTGCACCTCGTTCCTGAATCTGTGAGAAAGCCTTACCCTGTTTCTGAATCTCCTGAAAGCTTGCACCTCGTTCCTGATTCTGTGATAAAGCCTTACCCTGTTCCTGAATCTCCTGAAAGCTAGCACCTCGTTCCTGTTCTTCAAGATGTCCTGGTGCCTCGCGGCAAGCCATGTCGTGGTCCGTGACCAGCCCCATGGGCGGGCTGAGTAGGGCGCTTCGTGATGCAAGCCTTGCACCTTGTTCCTGAATCTGTGAGAAAGCCTTACCCTGTTCCTGAATCTCCTGAAAGCTAGCACCTCGTTCCTGTTCTTCAAGATGTCCTGGTGCCTCGCGGCAAGCCATGTCGTGGTCCGTGACCAGCCCCATGGGCGGGTTGAATAGGGCGCTTCGTGATGCAAGCCATGCACCTCATTCCTGAATCTGTGAGAAACCTTTACCCTATTCCTGAACTCTCTGAAAGCCTGGTAGCCTGCGGCAACCTCTGTCGTGGTCCGTGACCAGCCCCACGGGCGGGCTGTGTAGGGCGCTCCATATTGCCAGTCTCGTACTTCGCCCTAGAGTCTCCTATATGCATCATACCTCGTTCCTGACTCCACGTCTTCACCTCCAGTACCTCGTTCCTGAGTCTACGTCAGCACGTCCAGTACCTTGTCTCTGAGTCTACGTCTGCACTTCCAGTACCTTGTCTCTGAGTCTACGTCTGCACTGCCAGTACCTCGTTTCTGAGTCTCGTCAGCATCCATGTTCCAGTCCTCGCTGCCCTGGCCTCCATCCAGCCTGCCGCTTCATGCCGTACCCTGCGGCAGGTCCAAAAGGGCTGGGAACGGTCGGAGGACTGTTCACAAGACCAACATAGCATTGTTGAGTCTTCCGAAGCGTACAGGCTCGGGGAAGGGCCTGTCTTCCAGTCTTCACTCCAGCCCTGCTCCTGTCCAGCCCATACTCGGGCATGCCATGCCTCCCGCGGCACCTCTTCAGACTCTCTGGCGTCGAGCCGCGGCCCAAGGGCACACACCTCTCCCAGGAGTGGGATCGCTCTCCGAGCGCTCCGCAACACCCTTTTCCTTCCATCCCCTCTCATCTTCCCTTTCCTTCCCCTCTCACCTTATCCACAACTCCTTCCCTCTCCCTCAGCCCTCCTCCACTCCCTTTTTCTCTTCTACAGGGCCAGCTGTTGTCCCTTTGCGTGCCGGTTAAAACAGGCGAGATTTAGCTCTGCTCCGGCCGTCCCAACTCCCTCCCCCCTTCCCCGGCGGCTGACGGACGGCTCGGCAACTCTTCTGCACTTTCCTCCTCCTCAGTGCCAGCCAGGAAAGTTAAGGGAGGGACCAGGCTAAAGGAGGAGGCATTTGCTGACGAAACTGCAGCATGTTAACAGCCTGAGCCCTTCCCTCCGTCGCCGTCCCTACTCCCTCCCCCCTTCCCCGACGACGGAGGGACAGGTTCAGGCTGTTAACATGTCGGAGGAGCCGTTTCTTGGAGCGGCGGCTGGTCTGCCCTTTCCTCCTCCCCTCTGTGACACCCTGTTCCGATCTCTCTGCTTTGGGGTTTAACATCAGCACATTAGCACGTCGCTCAGACCTCTGTGCCGCACATGCGCAGTAGAGCTGCTCTCTACTGCGCATATGCGGCACGTCGGTCAAGCCTCATTTATCTAGATTGATTGGATATATAAATTGCTTTGTATTCAACTGCAAGCATATTGTTGATTGTTGATATAAATTAGCATAGAAGTTGTTTAAATTAATAAACACATTTTTTTGAATATATGTATTTAGGTGTTTTTGAAATTGACTATATACCTACCCTTACTATGCTGATATGGTAATTGAAATCTCCCATTATTACTGCACTACCAAATTGGTTAGCTTCCCTGATTTCTTTTAGCATTTCATCATCTGACTGACCATTTTGTCCAGGTGGATGGAAGTATACTCCTATCACTATACTCTTACCCAACACACATGGGATTTCTACCCGTATAGATTTTACTGAGCATTTAGTTTCTTGTATGATCTTTATCCTGTTGGACTCTATACCCTCCCAGACATAAAGCTCTACACTGCCTCCCAGGTGTTCCTCTCTGTCATTGCGATATAATTTGTACTCCGGTATAGCACTGTCCCATTGGTTATCCTCCTTCCACCATGTCTCTGATATGCCAATTATGTCAATCTCATCATTTACTGCTATACACTCTAATCCTCCCATTTTACTTCTTAGACTTCTGGCATTGGCATACAGACATTTCAAAGTGCATTTTTTGTTTGTATTAACAATCTGCTTTTCAGTTGATATGGATAATTTGGAATTCTTTAGCTCAGGTGATTCTTTACTTATAGGCACATGGACTACTTTTGCTTTCATTGGAACCTCTAAATATGTATCTCTGGAGGGCATTCTGCTGAACAGCCAGGGACATGAACAATCATACTGTTGCGGTCCCGGTCGCTAGACTAGCGACCGGGTCCTTACCTTCTTTTTCCCGCTGCAGGCCGGGACGGGGCTCGGCACCTCTCAGGCCTACTGGGCCTCTCCGCGGCGGCGTCTCCACGAGGGAGATGCCGCCGAGCCCCGATCTAGACTCCGCCCCTCCCGGGGCACACGCACGAGGGAGGACCTTTTAAAGGTCCAGCCCCAGGAGGCTCCGGCCAGCCCCCTAGATGATGTCAGACGCCGGCAGAGTACTTAAGGCTGGCGTCTGCCTTAGGGAAGTGCCTCAGTTCCTGAGTGTCGAGTTGCGATCCTGCTGTTCCTGATCCTGATCCTGCTGTTCCTGATCCTGATCCTGCTGTTCCTGTTCCTGCTGATCCTTTCCCAGATCCTGCTGCTCCTGATTCCGCTCCACCCATCCTTGGTTTGATTCTCTGGTTCCTGACTCTGGCTCTGCTTCCGATACCCCGTGTCTGCCGCCTGCCTCGACTTCTGGCCTGTCTTCTCATCTCTTCTCACTGCCGTCGACTAAGTCCCAGCGGTCTGGGTCCTCACGGGCTCCTCCCGGGGGGATCTCGGGCTTCCAGGGTGAAGATTCCATCTTCTCATCAAGTCTCGCTGCCGTCACCTAAGTTCCAGCGGTCTGGGTCCTCACGGGCTCCTCCCGGGGGAATCTCGGGCTTCCAGGGTGAAGATTCCATCTTCTCGCCAAGTCTTGCTGCCGTCACCTAAGTCCCAGTGGTCCGGATCCTCACGGACTCCTCTCGGGGGGATCTCGGACTTCCAGGGTGAAGACTCCACCTTTGCCTCTGCCGTGGTTCTGCCTCCCGGCCTGATTCATCTCCGCAGAGCTTTCTCTTCCCATCAACGCGCTCCGTCAGGCCGGCCCAAGGGTCCACCATTCTGTCCGCAACAGTTTGCAAGGCCATGGATCCGGCGGACATCTCTGAACTGCAAGACATCCCCGGGATGGCCCAACGACTGCAGCAGCAACAACACTGTCTCGACGTTCTGGCTGCCACCGTCGAGCGATTGGCAAATCGTCTGGATGCCACTCCGCCAGAGCCACCACCGGTGCAACCTCCGGTTCCCACAGTAAGCATAACTGTGCCTACTCAGCTCCCTGCCCCCTCCCGCATCGGACGGCTGGCGTGCAGGAGGTCGCTCCCGGACCCCCGCTGGACTTTTGGCAAGTCTTGTGGGGGTCAGGAGGCACCCCCCCAAGCTGGCCAAAAGTCCCTGGGGGTCTCGGAGCGACCTCCTGCACTCCGGCCGTCCGATGCCACTATTCAAAATGGCGCCGATAGCCTTTGCCCATACTATGTCACAGGGGCTACCAGTGCCATTGGTCAGCCCCTGTCACATGGTAGGAGCACAAGATGGCGCCGATGGCCATGTGACAGGGGCTGACCAATGGCACCGGCAGCCCCTGTGACAAAGGCTATCGGCGCCATGATGAAACCGGCACCAAGGGTGTGAGTGCAGGGGATGGTTCCCGGAACCCCCGCTGGACCACCAGGGAGTTTTGGTAAGTCTTTGGGGGATCAGGATGGTGGGGGGTTGTAGTTAATTTGAATTTTAGCAGGCACACAAATAGAAATTGCCATATTAACGCATCGGGGCGCCATACGGCCGAATGCAACGTATCTGCTCCCCGACGAATCCGAATCACGAATGCAACGTATGGCGTCCCTCTGCACATCCCTAGGATCCATTGTTGAATAATCTACAGCAGTTTGTTCTCAATTTCAAACAAGCCTTCGATGAACCCGCACACCTGCCTACAGCTACGTCAGAGCTGTTACAGCTAAGACAGGGATCTCGGTCCCTGGCAGACTACGCTATCGAGTTTTGCACTCTCACAATGGAGGTAGGCTGGCGTGATGACAGCCTGCAGGGAGTCTTTTTGGAAGGCTTGTCTGGTCGCATCAAGGATGAGTTGGCCGCCAGAGACATTCCAGACAACCTCAACGAGGTAATCGATTTAGCTGGCCGGATTGACCGTCACCTCCAGCAAAGGGCAAAGGAGGGACGATCGCTACGCCGCCCCATATCTTTGGCACCTGTCTTCTCTAGACCTATGACGACATCCTCAAGTCAGGGGACGTCACACTCAGAACTGTCAGCTGAAGAACCAATGCAGTTGGGCTGCACGCCTTTGACTGCGAAAGAGAGGTGAAGATGCCGGGCATTGGGCTTGTGTCTATATTGTGGCAGCAAGGGCCACTTTCTAGCCCAGTGCAAGGAGCATCCGGAAAACACCAAAGCCTAGGCAGTTCGGGGGAGCTACTCCTAGGCTGTGTTAATTCTGCTCCTCAATGTACTGTACCGGTGACTCTAGAATACCCAGGAGGGTCTTTTAACACTCTTGCCTTCACTGACTCTGGAGCGGGTGGAAACTTTATCTTGGCGGATTTGGTGCAACAGCTGCGGTTACCCACTGTTCCTCGGAGCCCCCCGCTACGAATCACTTCTATCCGAGGTACAGTCCTCCCCGGGACTATTTCTGACTCTACGACTTCTCTGACTCTCCGGACCAGGATGCTGCATTCAGAGGAGATATCTTTCTTGATTTTGGAAAAGGCTGTTCACCCGGTGGTACTGTGTTTACCGTGGTTGCAACAACATTTTCCCATAATTCATTGGGACTCCTTACAAATAGCTCAGTGGAGTCCTTTCTGCTTCTCCAACTGTCTCAAAGTCCCGAGGCCTTCTGTCGTGTCCATGCTAAGTACTTCCGTATTACCTCCTACATCCTTCACGGAATTTGCCGAAGTCTTCTCAAAAAAGAAAGCAGAGATTTTGCCACGTCATCACCCCTTTGACTGCGCCATAGACTTACTACCTGGCACCATGCCGCCGCGTGGTAGGGTGTATCCTTTGTCTCTGCCAGAGACACGCGCAATGTCCAAATACATCTCTGAGAACCTCGCCAAAGGATTTATCCGACTCTCTTGGTCACCAGCTGGAGCGGGGTTTTTCTTTGTGGGGAAAAAGGATGGTACACTCAGGCCATGTATTGATTACAGAGGCTTAAATGCCATTACCAAGCGAGATCGGTACCCTCTTCCATTGATTCCTGAACTCTTGGACAGACTGCAGGGGGCCAAAATCTTAACCAAACTCGATCTGCGGGGAGTCTACAATCTTGTTCGCATCCGTCCTGGAGACGAGTGGAAGACTACCTTTAACACAAGAGATGGGCATTATGAATACTTGGTAATGCCGTTTGGCTTGTGTAATGCTCCGGCAGTCTTCCAAAATCTCATGAATGAGGTGATGCAAGAGATGCTGCACTCTTACGTCATAGTATATCTGGATGATGTCCTAATTTATTCTCGAGATCTGGAGTCCCATCGCCAACATGTTAAGCAAGTGTTACAAGTTTTAAAAGTCAACCACCTGTATGCAAAACTAAAGAAATGTATGTTCGAATGTGAGTCGCTTCCCGTCTTGGGTTACATCGTTTCGTCTACTGGTTTTCATATGGATCCAGAGAAAGTCTCAGCTATAGCCCGTGGGGGTGAAAGCCTTACAGCATTTCCTCGGATTTGTGAACTTCTACAGGCAGTTTATTCCTCATTACTCGCTGAGAGTTGCACCCCTTACCGCTCTGACTTGTAAAGGGTCAGATGCCAAGGAATGGCCTGAAACAGCTTGTCGAGCCTTTGAGGATTTAAAACAAGCTTTTTTGTTGGACACTTGTTTGTATCAACCGGACCCGCAACGCCCTTTCATTGTGGAAGTAGACGCATCCAGCATCGCGGTAGGAGCTATCCTCAGCCAACACTCAGACACAGGCAAGTTGCTATCATGCTCCTATTTCTCCAAAATGTTCTCACCGGCCGAGTGTAACTACAGTATAGGGGACAAGGAGCTCTTGGCAATTAAGTTGGCCTTCGAGGAGTGGAGGCAATGGCTAGAAGGAGCAACTCACCCTATCACAGTCTACACTGATCATAAAATCCTGGAGTTCCTGTGTCAAGCACAACGGCTGAACCCTAGACAAGCCAGGTGGTCTCTTTTCTTTAATCGTTTTGATTTTACCGTTCGCTACCGTCCAGCATCCAAAAATGTCCATGCAGATGCCTTGTCCCGGACTACTGAACTAGAGGAAGAAGAGGAGCGTCCCCAATACATCTTGGACCCCGCCAAAATCAGCTTAGCCACGGTAATCGTGAGTCCTCTGGGAAGGACAGAGGTTCCAAAGCGTCTCCGGAAGAGTGTCTTAGGTTGGGCTCACGATTCCCTGTCTGGTGGCCATGCTGGTCGAGTCAGGACTTTGGACTTGTTGAACCGCTATTACTGGTGGCCAAACATGAGACAAGACGTACATACTTATGTGAGTTCCTGCCCACCTGTGCTAGACAAAAACCTCGAATAGGTCAACCGTGGGGGTTATTGCAGCCACTGCCTGTACCTACTGAACCTTGGACTCATATAGCTACGGACTTTGTAGTAGATTTGCCTTCATCCAATGGGAAAACGGTCATTTGGGTCACAGTGGACCGTTTTTCCAAGATGGCTCATTTTGCTCCATTGGCCAAACTGCCATCTGCACCAGAGTTAGCATTGCTATTTGCACAGCACATCTTCCGCATTCATGGACTTCCGCAGGACATTGTTTCTGACCGGGGTCCTCAGTTTATGTCCCGTTATTGGAAAGCTCTGTGCAAGAAGTTTGAGGTTCAACTCAGTTTCTCCACCGCATTTCATCCCCAGAGTAACGGTCAGACTGAGCGCATGAAATGCTCCTTAAAGACATTCCTTTGCGCCTTCACTAATGACAGACAGAACAACTGGGTAGAGTTGCTACCCTGGGCCGAGTTTTCCTACAATAACCAAATTCACTCGGCTACTGGACAGTCACCCTTTCAAGTAGTATATGGGAAGCAACTTAAACCACCGCTACCGCTGTCTGTGTCTGTGCCGTCACCAGCAGCCCAGCTGACTGCTCAGCAGTTGCATAAACTCTGGAATTCCATCCAAACCAAACTCACTGCATCAGCAAGCTCCACTAAAAGGCATCGTCGGCCGGCACCAGTATTCCTTCCAGGGGACAGCACAAAGAACATTCACCTTAGGTTGCCCTCTAAAAGATTGGTTCCTAAATTCTGTGGACCATTCCGAATTACTGAGAGGGTTTATTTATTTATTTATTTATTTGAGTTTTTTCTATACCGGCATTCGTGATAAGTATCACATCATGCCGGTTTACAATAAACAGGGGGGGTGATAATAAGTTACAATAAAAAAAAACAAATAACAAGTGCTGAGTGAAAATAATTGCAGTTACAATAAAACAGGGAAATGTACAACTAGGAGCAGAGAAAGGCAATAGGAATTTAACAGAATACATTTACCAAACTTTAACAAAAACATTTACAGAATTTATGGCAATTGCTGGGTTGTGTCATTTGCAATGTTATAATTTTCTGCGTAAGGGTAGTGACTGTAAATTGGTTAGTAGTGACTTAAGATTCATTCTTAACTCACTACTAACCAATTGGAATGGTTTCCTATCGCTCACGCTTTCCTACTACTTTACGTATTCACAATGTATTCCATGTCTCCCTTCTTAAACCAGTGGTCCTTTCTAGATTTTATCGGAGACCGCCTGATCCTGTGGCTACCCCCGCTGCTGATGATCCTACATACCAGGTTTGAGAGATCCTTGATGTACGTTTCTTCAACTGTCGCTGGGAATGCTTGCTGGCTTGGGAAGGTTGCGGTGTGGATGAGAATACCTGGGAGCCTGCTCGCAACATCCTAGACAAATCTCTTCTGCAACAGTTCCACTTGGACCATTCTGGTAAACCGGGTCCCTTGAAGAGGGGGCGTAAGGGAGGGGGTGCTGTTGCGGTCTCAGTCGCTAGACTAGCGACCGGGTCCTTACCTTCTTTTTCCCGCTGCAGGCCGCGACGGGGCTCGGCACCTCTCAGGCCTACTGGGCCTCTCTGCGGCGGCGTCTCCACAAGGGAGACACCGCCGAGCCCCGATCTAGACTCCGCCCCTCCCGGGGCACGCGCACGCAAGGGAGGACCTTTTAAAGGTCCAGCCCCAGGAGGCTCCGGCCAGCCCCCTAGATGACATCAGACGCTGGCAGAGTACTTATGGCCAGTGTCTGCCTTAGGGAAGTGCCTTGCAACGAGTTTCCTCAGTTCCTTAGTGTCGAGTTGCAATCCTGCTGTTCCTGATCCTGATCCTGCTGTTCCTGATCCTGATCCTGCTGCTCCTGGTTCTGCTCCGCTCCTCCTTGTTTTGATTCTCTGGTTCCTGACTCCGACTCTGCCTCCGATACCCTGTGTCTGCCGCCTGCCTCGACTTCTGGCCTGTTTTTTCATCTCTTCTCGCTGCCGTCCAATCCACTGTTTCCAACAGTGGATTCTCGCTGCCGGCCAATCCACTGTTTCCAACAGTGGATTGGCCACTGTTGGAAACAGGATGCTGGGCTTGATGGACCCTTGGTCTGACCCAGTATGGCATTTTCTTATGTTCTTATGTTCTTATGTCAACTAAGTCCCAGCGATCCGGGTCCTCACGGGCTCCTCCCGGGGGGATCTCGGGCTTCCAGGGTGAAGATTCCATCTTCTCATCAAGTCTCGCTGCCGTCACCTAAGTCCCAGCGGTCTGGATCCTCACGGGCTCCTCTCGGGGGGATCTCGGACTTCCAGGGTGAAGACTCCACCTTTGCCTCTGCCGTGATTCCGCCTCCCGGCCTGATTCATCTCCGCGGAGCTTTCTCTTCCCATCAATGCGCTCTATCAGGCCAGCCCTAGGGTCCACCGTTCTGTCCACAACAGATACCACGAGGCTGATGTCTTTCTGCAATGACATAAGGCAGCTGTGATGTATAGCTTCAATGTTACAGAAGTGCTAGAACCGAGTAGAGATTGCTTGCTTGTGAGTGACATGTACACATTTTGTATGCACCCCAAATGTATGTTTCCATTTATGAAGATCTGACACAGTATAAAAAAGTGCTATAGCATACATATAGTGTTCCATGAAAGGTAGCATTGACTAAGGGTTTAGAAATAGTTTTCTATGCCTCATGTCAACTAGAGATTCGCTTCTAGTGCTTTATAGCATGCTATAGGTTGGCAGCAAGATAACTAAGTCACGGGGTGTGAGCGATGCTGCTGTTCTCTCTTTGACACAGGAGATTCCGGCTATGGTTGCAGGACCTGTCTTCTCACACCCGTTTCTCTTCCAAACCTGCTTGCAGAGACGAGGTACAATGAGGCCTTATGTTCTACCCACTGTATCACAGAACACACCTTCAAAGTTCTCAAAAGTAGATTTCACTGTTTGGATAAAACGGTGGAGCTTTAATGTATGCCCTACCCAGAATCCCAGTTAGAATAACCCCTGTTTTATTGTAACTTTTTTCTTCCTGCACTTGTTATACTTTTGTAATACATACTCTTATGTTTTAGTTATGTACGTTATAATGTATTGCCCACCCCTTGTTTTATGTAAACCGACATGATACGAATTTCCGTGAATGCCGGTATAGAAAAACACAAATAAATAAATAAAATAAATAATGCTGCTCTGCTGTGTATTCCATAATCTGGCTCTACGGTATAGCATCCCAGTATACATCATTACAGATCTAACTAAGGATCCCCCATGTTCCATGAAGAAGCTGTGGAGACCACACAGACTGGCAGACAGCTTCGGCAAAGCATTATACAATGCTACTTTGCTTTTAGTCATCATCTAGTCCTTCCCCTTCCATGGAAGAAAGCGCAGCAGAGTGGTTCAAGCTGGTCTCATCTCTATCTTTCTATTACTCACAGGTCTTCTGGGTCAGTATGTAATAGAAACCACTTAGGCCTAGTTAGGCAACATCATGTTAATGGAGCAACAGGTGCAAAGGACAGTAGTAAACAAAGTTAGACACAAAATAAACCTAAACCAAAGAGATGTGGCTGTCCTAATGTATTCAGATTGATTTTTAGTCCAAAAGAGTCATGTCTTGCCATAGCATTCATGTAGGACTGCCAACACTGTGTACAAAGCTTTGTGTATTCTTGCTTGCCTCAGCTACACCTTGGGCCATGTCCTGCCCTCAAATGTTGGCAAGATAGTTATGTAGGTATGATGAAACTCCAGCAGGGCCTAGGACATGGAGCAAAGTGCTACTATATAAGTCATAGAAATCACAAGTAACTCAGCTGCTTAAAGGCCCGGCCTGAAGCTACAGGTTGACAGTTACAATCATCCATCACAGATTCAACATGTTACAGCCAGATTCCCTAGATGACATGCGTGTGCATCTGAAAATATCCACATGTACATCGGATACATAGTGTCACATGGACCTGCAAAGTCAGTGCTAACATCAGAGTGCTGTATAACAGGCCTTCACTTACAGCCTTTCAGGAAGCACATGTCAAATATTGTGGCAATCCCAAACTTCTCACAGATCATTGCAAGCTAGCAAATCTCACAGAGGTCGCACACGATCATGCACAGCTGGGCCCTGCTACACCTATATAAGCAGTCAACTCTCATGTACAGATAGTGAGGGTCTTCTTGGCCCTTGGGATGTCCATGCTGTTTATGTTAGCTGCTCGGGGAGGTTATACAAGGATTCAGGTCTGACTATCTGAAGGTTGGTTTGGGAATAGGATGATGTCATGCTGTCACATGTTGCTGAAAGTCACCTCTGAAATGTATAGGTAGGGTAGGGCTAGACAGAGAGGGCAGAGGGTGGAGTTGGCAGGGCAGGTGCAGGAGAGGGGGAGGAAGGGAGGGGCGTGGGGAGTAGGAGTGAGAGCAAGGAAAGTGACACCTCTCCAGAAGTGTAAGTGGCAACCTGATTATCCGGCAGCCACATGTCACATAACAAAAGGTTCAGCTCATTGAACCCAAGACAAAGCTGTGTTGGAAGCTATTAACCAGGCCTGACATTCACAGGTAGCCATTGAGAAATTTTGAGATGTTAGGGTGCAGCAAGGCCCTTTGCCTGTCCAGCTGAGGGCTAGTCATGCTTGATGTAGGTGCATAGAAAATCTGCAGAGCAGTTTGTTCGGGTTACTAGTAGTAGTTATTCTCATCCTATCTGTGGCCACCCTTAAACCACACAGGCTGAGGACTCCAGGGGAGACAAGCTAGCAGAATGGTCATTTTCCAAGCAGAGTCATGACCTTTCAGGTCTTTTCCGGTTTTAGGCCCTTGCTTGTCCACATGGCTGCCATATTTTGTGGACAACATAGCAGAGTTGCTGTCCTATAGGATGGGTGTCCTGTGGTGTTTGAGCATTTTTGACTTTGTGGATACTGAGACCAAGGCAAGTGTGCTGTAGTGGCAGCTTAGCAGCTTCTGGCAGGATATTTCACCGACGACTGACAAGCAACCCTCCCGTCCTCACCCGAGCCAGTAGGAGGCAGCACGACGGACAGGTCGCTCATCGGTCCTCAGTGAAATATCCTGCCGACAGCTGTTGAGCTGCCACTACAGCAGCGGTGGCAGCGGCTGTCTCTTCTGTCTTGCTGCCGCGGATGCTGCCCTGGGACCCTGGCGCCTTAGGCCCCTGCCTAGTGCTTCTGCCGCCTGACAGGCTGCCAGGAGCAGCAATCTTCTGTGAGGAGCAATGACTCTGACTACCTCATTAGGACAAACTTGGCACAGGCATCATTGCTGGTTGATGACGAACAGGCCGGGAACAGCAAATTTGGGCCTCAGTAGGTTAGCAAAGTACTGGAGGTAGTCTGAAACAACAATGTCCTAATAGATGTGTGTGTCTGGGTGAGTGATGTGTTGTGTTAACCTCTTATGATATCTGTGTCTGGGGTTGATGTAGGGCTCATAGTTATCTTTCTTACCACACCTATGCATTCTCCAGAACTTGCACTGTGTGTGCACTCAATTAGCATATACTGGCCTTTGACACAAGCAATCCTGTGCTTCCACTTTTTATGATGGATGCTATGCTATGCTAATGTGTAGGTGGGGAGAAAATGGCCTCATGCATTGTAACTAAACATTCCACCTTGGCATGACACTGTTTATCATTTAGTCGAGAGAGGTATGTGAAAATTAGTGTAAGAGCTCAGATATGCAGTGCCATTTTCTGGATGAGTAGATATCTGCCTGTAGTGTACACCTCCCTCCCCATAGCACCTGAGGCTCTCTCACCCAGTACCTGGAGTGGGCCTACTTGTACTAGTATTGGGGGTATAGCTGATTGGAAGAGCTTCAGCTGCCGGGAAGCTGTGGTGTTTGGGGGGGGGGGGGGGGATTTAGATGATGTAAACTTATTTTGGGGATGGAGGGAAGGAGAAGGGCAAATGCTGCTGTCATGCCAGGCATTTTCATGTTCACCAGATAAATAGGTTGACACCATATCTTTTGAAAATACTACCTTCTCGATCAATTCCCCTATCAAACGTTTAGGCGTATGGCTTGACTCAGCTCTTTCTTTTCGACCCCATATTAAATCCACTATCAAAAGTGGTTTCTTTAAACTGCATTTTCTGTCTGGCTTATGACATTTACTATGCTACCATGATTTTCTTCTTATTGTTTGTGCAATTATCTTTCCCCACATTATTTACTGTAACAATCTTTTACTCGGTCTTCCGTCTAACTCTTTAGATTCATTACAACAACTTCGCAACTCTACTGCTAGGTTAATTACAGGTGTCAAACGTTCTGAACATATCTCTCCTGTTCTTGAAAAGCTGAAGTGTTTGCCAGTAGAACAAAGAATTCACTATAAAATTTGCATGACTATATTTAAGCTGATAAGTATTCATTCTTGCTCATGGTCTAATGCTGTATTAAAAATGTACAAATCCTCGCGAGAACTTAGATCATCTCAACGAGGTCTCCTTGACGTTCCATCTGTTTGCCATGCCTGACTCACTGTTACAAGACAATTGGCCTTTTCAGTTGCTGAACCAACCCTTACCCATGGGGCTCCGGCTGGAAGACTGCCTTAAGAAATTTAGACTTCTTTTAAAAAGCTTTCTGCTGAAGCAAGCCTTCCCTTAATACTTTTAAAGATTTTTTTTTTGCGTTTGACTTCCTTTTATATGTGTGGCTTATATTTATTGTTCATTATATTGTCCTTTATATGTGTATTTAATTTAATTTATTTATTTATTTAAAATCTTTCCTATACCGTCGCTAAGTTATATACCATCGTAACGGTTTACATGTAGGCACATATTTAATGTAGGTAAAAGTGTACTATAGTACATTCTAACAGGTGCCATCAAAGGTTCGGTTACAATATATCATTAGACAAAATAATTTTTAGAGAAGTGTGTCATGACCGAGTGTACTGAAAGTACTTTTACGGGTAAATTTATCATACATAGTGTTATCAATATGCTAGTTGTAATGTGGGGTTCATAGACTACTCTACTGTATTGTCATAAGTACTGTGTGTCTGTGCTTATCTGCTTATTCCTGAATAATTTCTATTCTCCCGTCTCCTTGTAAAATGCTTGTTTAAAAAGCCATGTTTTTAAACTTTTCTTAAATGCCTTGAGATCACTTTGTAATCTGATCTCTGGAGGTATTGTGTTCCAAAGTGTGGGGCCTGCTAATGATAAGGCCCTTTCCCTCACTTGGGTTAGTCTTGCTGTTTTAACTGAAGGGATGGTTAGGAGTGCTTTATTTGCTGATCGGAGATTTCTGTGTGGGACGTGTACCCGTAATGCTGTGTTTAGCCAGTCTGATTTCTCATCATGACTTAGTTTATGGATGGTACATAGGGTTTTGTATTTAATTCTGTGTTCAATTGGTAACCAATGTAGTTCCGCTAGGGTTTCGGTTATGTGGTCCCTCCTCCTTTTTCCGGTTAGTATTCTAGCTGCTGTGTTCTGAAGTATTTGAAGTGGTCTTAACGTAGTATTTGGTAGTCCTAGCAGCAGGGCGTTACAGTAATCCGTGCTGGAGAAAATTAGTGCCTGTAGAATTGTTCGGAAATCATTTTAAGTTAGTAGTGGTTTTAGTTTTCTGAGTACCATGAGTTTTGCGTATCCTTCCTTTACTTTTAGTGATATTTGCTGTTTTAGATTGATTTCAGGGTCCATTATTATTCCAAGGTTACGTACTTTTCCAGCTAGTTCAATTTTCTGGTTGTCTTTGAGGATTATTGAGGTTTGGCTGATTTCAGTATTTTTCCGTTCTAGGTGTAGAAATTCTGTTTTATCAATATTAATTACAAGTTCCATTTGTGTTAGTAGTTGTTTTATAATGCTTAGGTACATGTTAGCTAGATTTAATGTTTTCTCTATTGTGTCATCTATAGGTAGAATTAGTTGGATATCGTCAGCATAAATGTAATGTATAATTCCTAGTCCTGCCAGTAAATGGCATAATGGCAGCATGTATATGTTAAAAAGGGTCGCAGACAGGGCTGATCCCTGCGGATTTTAAGTTAATTTTTTTTTTAATGAGTGTTTTAATTGTAAATCACTTAGGCCTATTTGTGTTAAGCGATTAATACATTTTAATAAATGAAAATTAAATGAAATGGGCCAGTGGGTTGATGATTCCTGGGGGTGGCAGGAGGCCTGCCAGGACCCGTATTTGATGCTCTCTTTTTCGATACAGATGTCTGCTTACCCACGTATCTGTAGAAGATATCCTGGTAACTAGACAGTGAGTCTGCGATACATGTCCACAACACTTGAGGCTTACTCTGCCATATGTACACGCTGGCAAGTTAGGCCTACAGAGAATCCACCTTAGGTAGCTGCATACATTTTGGGTGCATAGATTAGCTTGCACTTTTTTCCTGCAGATTATAGGGGACAGGATCTGTTGTGAACTGTAGTTGCATCACTTGTCCACTACCCAACCTAATGATTATGCACTCTATCTACTTGCAGCCTGCTAAAAGACCTTGTCATCCCAGAAAGTGGCCTCTATGTAAAGCCCCTAGAGGCTGCTGTGTGACAACTAAGGAGCAGTTACAGAGGTGTGGAGGATAGAGATTCCCCACTACCCAAGAGCAGACAGTGATGAGGCCTGCCATTGATTGGGACCTTTAATCTACAAAAGAGATTCAACACCAAGTGAACACTTCAATCCTACAACAAATACTTGGTGATAAATATTTCAATCAGATATTCACTGATGATCAATTCAATTTTTTCATATATATTTTATAATTTAATGAAAATTTTTTATAGGAGATGGGAATGGTTTCATACAATGTATACGGCAACCCCCTTGGCGCCTTTAACTCTTTAATCATAAACACATCCTCCAACCTCCATATTTTATTATAATTTAACAAGTTGCATTTAAAAAAAATTTTAGAATTGAATTTCAGTGAAAATTGCTTTTTTTATTGTATATATATATTATTCTGGATTAATTCAGAATTTCTCCAAAGCTAAGTACAACATAGTTACCTCTGACGGCTTGTAACAAGTATTCAATAGTACGTTGTACAGAGAGAAGAAAACGAAAAAATTAGTAACAACCAATAATATATATATACAATAAAAAAAGCGATTTTCACTGAAATTCAATTCTAAAAATTTTTTTAAATGCAACTTGTTAAATTAAAATAAAATATGGAGGTTGGAGGATGTGTTTATGATTAAAGAGTTAAAGGCGCCAAGGGGGTTGCCGTATACATTGTATGAAACCATTCCCATCTCCTATAAAAAATTTTCATTAAATTATAAAATATATATGAAAACATTGAATTGATCATCAGTGAATATCTGATTGAAATATTTATGACCAAGTATTTGTTGTAGGATTGATTGGGACCTGGCAGACTTCAACAGGCTGGCTCCCTCCCCAGCACTGCTTTGAGTTGTTGATTTGTACATACCTATTATCTAAGAATGATCTGATTTCGACAGTAGACTATCCACATCAGCAAGCCATCACAAGAACTCTGCAGTCAAGACAGGCCCAGCACTCTTCTTCCATCTAGCTGGCACAGGAACTCTGAACAGAATACCAGCCTGACTTGTTTGGACAAGTCATCTTTGAGTGAAACTTTTGACCCTTTACAACTTGGTGCATCATGGACCTTTTCCTCACCTGGGAATTGGGCTGGTTGGGGGCGGCATATCTTTGAGAGGTTTACCTTTGGGCTGTCCTGAGTGCCGGAGACTGCTGTGTGGAGTGGACTCCTGGGATAATAAGAACATAAGAACATGCCATACTGGGTCAGACCAAGGGTCCATCAAGCCCAGCATCCTGTTTCCAACAGTGGCAAATCCAGGCCATAAGAACCTGGCAAGTACCCAAAAACTAAGTCTATTCCATGTTACCATTGCTAGTAATAGCGGTGGTTATTATCTAAGTCAACTTAATTAATAGCAGGTAATGGACTTCTCCTCCAAGAACTTATCCAAACTTTTTTTGAACCCAGCTACACTAACTGCACTAACCACATCCTCTGGCAACAAATTCCAGAGTTTAATAGGGTTGGCATGGGTGCAAGCTCTGGCAACCATTGAATTAGTTGGGTTATCGCTGATGTCAAATTGTTGATGGAGGTGGAGATGGTGGTTAGGCCCTTCTGACTGTGCATGTATGGCCTGGGTGTGGCTGATCTGAGCCCTCCTCAACCGCACCATCTCTGCCTGCATATGGTGCAGGTGGAGCCCATGCCTTCTCTCGATGCGGTCTAGTGTGTCCTAGATTGTATGCTCCAGTCCTGCTGGTGCTGCAGATATTGTGGTTGGTGGTGGCTGCAGTGCTGGCATGCTCGGACTGGTGGGCTGATCTGGCTGGGTGTCTGGTGCATCCCACTGGTGATGTGGCATGCTGGAGGCAGGTGGGGACTGGCCAGCTTCGTCACATGGCTTCAAGCTGGAGAGGTTTAGGCTTTAGGGATGAACCAAGGGGTGGCAGCTGCTGTTCCTCCTCTACCTCACTCCATTGGATCTGAGCATTCAATTGCAAGGCTGCACTAATAGCTGCAGCTGCACTGCTGGTGCCTGGGGCTTCACGGCTGGGACTAGTAGTTTCCTGAGAGCTGCTGCGATCCTGCTCGTGGAGCCCATCCCGCGAGCAGGCCTCTTACCTGCGCTGCCATCCCGGCCCGGCGCGGCCGCTCCCTGCGGCCCGGCTGGCTGCACCGCCGCTGCCTGCCCGATGCCACTGTCTTTGGGGCCTTGCCTGTGTGGCCGGGTGCTGCTGACTCCTCCTTCGTGGCCCTGTGATGCCGCCGATGTTCCTCTCACGGCCTTGTGCCGCTGCCGGAGCCCTGCCTCTGCAGCGGGGAGTTCCCCGCTGGGATTCCTTAAGTGGCCGGAAACCCCGCCAGCGTTGCCTTCCTTATTGCGGCCTAGCTGCTGCTGGCACATGTCTCAAGGTGGCAGGACTGCCGCCACCACCGGCATGGATCTTCGCAGCCTAGTGGCGCCGCTGCAGACGCCACTGACTCCACCTTCAGCAGGGGAGGCTGCTCCTTCACCTGCCTGCTTCTGTTCTTCACGTGGCAGGGACGCTGCTGTCCAAGGTCCTGCATTCTCTCTGGGCCTTCCTCTAGGCGCCAGTGCGCGCCTCTTCAATCTATTTAAAGGGCCAACGGTGGGAAAGTCCTAACCAGCCAACTTCCTGCTTCAGCCCTATATAAGGGCTCATTTCCAGTTCCTCAGAGCTTTTGGATTGGGGTTCCACAGTTGTCTGTGCTTCATGACCAGTCCAGGTCCTCTGTGGCCTTCATCTGTGTAGATGGCTTTGTGTTCAGTGTTCTCTATGTTCTAAGTTCCGATGTTCCAAGCTCCAAGTCCTGATATTCCAAGTCCTGATGTTCCAATGTTCCAGAGGTCCTTCGTCGCCTTGTCCTGATCGAGTGTTCCAAGTTCCGAGTGTTCCAAGTTCCAAGTTCTGAGTCTTCCAAGTTCCAAGTTCTGAGTCTGCCAACTGTTCGAGTTCTCCAGATGGCCACCCTGAGGGTAATTCTGTTGCGTCCGGTTCCTGTTTCCAGTCATTGGAGTCTCATTGGTTGGATCCCCTTCTGTGCTTGTCTTGCTCCCACGTGGTCTGCGACCAGCCTATGTAGGCTGTGTTGCAACCAGCCTATGTAGGCTGTGTAGGGTGCACAAGTGGACAGGGTGGTCCGCGACCAGCCCACGGGCTGTGTAGGGAGCCCTGAGGGACAGTGCCCACCTGTACCTTCCAAGTCTTCGTCTGAGTCTTTCCAAGTTCCAAGTCCTCGTCTGAGTACTTCCAAGTTCCAAGTCTTCGTCTTGTTCCTGCCCTCAGCCTCCATCTGACTTCACGCACTCGTCGTTCCCAAACGGTGGGCTCGAAAGGGCTACTGAGTGGCCGGAGGGCTACTCTCGTGACCAGCATTGCGTTGCTGGGTCATACTGGTGCGTGTAGGTCCAGCGGAGGGTTGATCCTGCCTGATTCCTGCTCCGCCCGTGCTTGCATGCTCTCACCTCCCACGGTGTGCCTTGGGGCTCCTCCCTGAGCTGCGCCGTGGTCCAGGGGCTCACACTCTCCCATGTGCTAGCGACTGCGCCTGTTCAGGATCCATAGCCCGTGGTCCACAACAGCCTCGGTTGCAACAATAGAGCTCTGAAAACAAAGAAGACATAACTATGAATGCTAAAAAGTGAACATGTACAGCTTGGCATAAGATGTGCACTTTGCATCAATCAATGTGAGCATTTTATGCCAAAATATGTGGACATCTGTAACAGACTTGACATTTACAGGTAATGTGAACTAATCAGCCCCGGCTCGCGTCATTTCCAGAGCCTTGTCAATCCCCTCGAAGACGTCCGGTCACAGCCGTTGAATCAAGTACTGCTCCTATTGGGCAAGGGTCTGCTCCTCCCATCTAGAAATATCTGTTGCAGCTCACCACCTTGTTTTCCAGCTGTGCCTTTACACTGTGGTAGCGGTGGGACACCTGCTCTCCAGTCCTCTTTATTCCGCTGCTCCGGGATATGGCCTGCGCTTTTATCTGGCCCTTGGCTGCCCTGGACATCTTTCCCAAACAGCAAGCTGTAATGCAGAAGGACCCCAGCGATGAGCAGCTCATTGTCCTGGATGCTGAACTTGTATGTGCAAAGACGAGGCTGGCCTGCTGCCGGATGATCGGCTGGATGCCACTTCCACTTCTGGAGAGGTGTCACTATTCTCTCTCTCAATCCTACTCCCTGCTCCTCTCCCTTCCTCCCCACCTCCCTCACCTGCCCTGCCAACCCCCTCACCCTCTCTGTCTAGTCTTACCCTGCTGTCCTCTTTTTGCCACACCGCCTCCTCCTATCCCTTCCCTCCTCCCTATCTTTACTTCTATCCCTACTCCTCCTGCCCTCTTCCTCCCGCCTCCTCTTTTCCCTCCTCCTCATGCCTCTCCTCTTTCCCCAAGCCTTCCATACTCCATGCTCTTCAGTTCCTCACTCCTCCACAGTCCTCCACTCCTCACTCCTCCACCACCACATAAAGACAAACTAAAAAAAATGTCCACACACAGACAAGAGACAAAGGTAAAGGTAAATAGATGAGAGCACAAAATAGGACAACTCACTCAGGAATCGTAAAAAACGTCCACTAAACTCCAACCTACTAAGAACTCACCTCCTCTCCTTTCTCTCCCATGCCTGACAAACCCTCAAAGAAGCAGCTGCAGGAAGCCAATATATATAAACAAAGAAAATAACGCAGCAGGCATAAACTGATGCGCAATGTTTAAAATGACACACGATGCAATACTGCGTTACGCAACGCGACAGTGCATCGCAGAATACAAAATAAAGAATCGTGAGTTGTGAAGCTTACATATGCGATGAGTATATCAGTAATTTCCCTAATCATGCCCACTTTTTTATTGCAGGCACTAATGCGCCATATTTCTGCTTTATTTACAGCATTTTGATGATTCTAGGGCTAAATTGGGAGAAGCTGAGTTAGCCCAGCTAACTTAGGCCCAGAGGCACAAAGCCACAATGTTTTTTTTGCAGAGGGGTCTTAAGAACATAAGAACATAAGAAATTGCCATGCTGGGTCAGACCAAGGGTCCATCAATCCCAGCATCCTGTTTCCAACAGAGGCCAAACCAGGCCACAAGAACCTGGCAATTACCCAAACACTAAGAAGATCCCATGCTACTGATGCAATTAATAGCAGTGCATTAAGTTCACTTAGGGGCGGATTTTAAGAGCCCTGCTCGCCTAAATCCGCCCAAATCCGGGCGGATTTAGGCGAGCAGGGCCCTGCGCGCCGGTGAGCCTATTTTACATAGGCCTACCAGCGCGCGCAGAGCCCGGGGACTCGCGTAAGTCCCGGGGTTTTCTGAGGGGGGCGTGTCGGGGGCGGGCCCGAACCGCGCGGCGTTTTCGGGGCGTGTCGGGAGCGTTCCGGGGGCGGGCCCGGGGGCGTTGCTACGGCCCGGGGCGGTCCGGGGGAGTGGCCGCGCCCTCCGGACCCGCCCCCAGGTCACGTCCCGGCGTGCTAGCGGTCTGCTGGCGCGCGGGGATTTACGTCTCCCTCCGGGAGTCGTAAATCCCCCGACAAAGGTAAGGGGGGGGTTTAGACAGGGCCGGGCGGGTGGGTTAGGTAGGGGAAGGGAGAGGAAGGTGAGGGGAGGGCAAAAGAAAGTTCCCTCCGAGGCCGCTCCGATTTCGGAGCGGCCTTGGAGGGAACGGGGGTAGGCTGCGCGGCTCGGCGCGCGCCGGCTATACGGAATTGATAGCCTTGCGCGCGCCGATCCAGGATTTTAGCGGATACGCGCGGCTACGCGCGTATCTACTAAAATCCCGCGTACTTTTGCTTGCGCCTGATGCGCCAGCAAAAGTACGCCAAATCGCGCGGTTTGAAAATCTACCCCTTAGAGAATAGCCACTGCCATTAGCAATGGTTACATGGAATAGACTTAGTGTTTGGGTACTTGCCAGGTTCTTATGGCCTGGATTGGCCACTGTTGGAAACAGGATGCTGGGCTTGATGGACCCTTGGTCTGACCCAGTATGGCATGTTCTTATGTTCTTATGTTCAGTGGCTATTCCCTAAGTAAACTTGATTAATAGCAGGTAATGGACTTCTCCTCCAAGAACTTATCCAAACCTTTTTTAAACCCAGCTACACTAACTGCACTAACCACATCCTCTGGCAACAAATTCCAGAGCTTTATTGTGCATTGAGTGAAAAAGAATTTTCTCTGATTAGTCTTAAATGTGCCCCATGCTAACTTCATGGAATGCCCCCTAGTCCTTCTATTATTCGAAAGTGTAAATAACCGAGTCACATCTATTCATTAAAGACCTCTCAAGATCTTAAAGACCTCTATCACATCCCCCCTCAGCCGTCTCTTCTCCAAGCTGAACAGCCCTAACCTCTTCAGCCTTTCCTCATAGGGGAGCTGTTCCATCCCCTTTATCATTTTGGTTGCCCTTCTCTATACCTTCTCCATCGCAACTATATCTTTTTTGAGACACGGCGACCAGAATTGTACACAGTATTCAAGGTGCGGTCTCACCATGGAGCGATACAGAGGCATTATGACATTTTCCGTTCTATTAACCATTCCCTTCCTAATAATTCCTAACATTCTATTTGCTTTTTTGACTGCCGCAGCACACTGAGCCGAGGATTTTAAAGTATTATCCACTATGATGCCTAGATCTTTTTCCTAGGTGGTAGCTCCTAATATGGAACCTAACATCGAGTAACTACAGCAAGGGTTATTTTTCCCTATATGCAACTCCTTGCACTTGTCCACATTAAATTTCATCTGCCATTTGGATGCCCAATCTTCAAGTCTTGCAAGGTCCTCCTGTAATGTATCACAGTCTGCTTGTGATTTAACTACTCTGAATAATTTTGTATCATCCGCAAATTTGATAACTCACTCATCGTATTCCTTTCCAGATCATTTATATATATATTGAAAAGCACCGGTCCAAGTACAGATCCCTGAGGCACTCCACTGTTTACCCTTTTCCACTGAGAAAATTGACCATTTAATCCTACTCTCTGTTTCCTGTCTTTTAACCAGTTTGTAATCCACGAAAGGACATCGCCTCCTATCCCATGATTTTTTAGTTTTCGTAATGTACCTCTAAAGTTTTGGTGGGGGGGGTCTCAACGATAGTGGGCCCCATCCCTGAAAGAACATAGCAGCTCTACGGTGCGCTGTTTTGTCTTGCGGCAAAATACCGTGGGTAAAACAATGCAGCAGGCGGCCCCTTAGGCGCAATTGCAGCTCCAACCTCAAGGAATTGCCATATCTGTCATTGATGGTAGTAGGGTTTCGGTATTACGGCCTTTACGGAAACCAAATTGGGATGGGTGTAGGATATTATTGTCTTCTAAGAATTCGGTGAGTTGTGTGTTAATTACTTTTTCCAGGATTTTGGAGATGAAGGGCAGATTGGATATGGGCCGGTAGTTTGCTGGGTCAGTGGGGTCGAGGGTGGGTTTTTTTTTAAGGAGGGGCTTGACAACAGCAAGTTTGAGTGGGTCTGGGATAGAACCGAAGGTGATGGAGCAGTTAATTAAATCAGCAATGGGTTTTGTGATGGTGGAGGGAATAGAGAGGAGGATTTTTGAGGGGATGGTGTGTGAGATGTGGGAAGCAGGTTTCATCTTTTTTAGAATGGACTCAATCTCCATGGAAGTAGTGAGGTCGAAGGACCCAAGGTTGATCCTATTGTCATTGGGGAGCGGGGTGGTGAATATACCTCTAAAATTAGCCAGATACATTTATCCAGCTAACTTTAAAATACCCGGCTATATAATGAGTGCAGCTGCACTATTGAATGTACCTCTAAAATAAGCCAGATACATTTATCCAGCTAACTTTAAAATACCCGGCTATATAATGAGTGCAGCTGCACTATTGAATGTACCTCTAAAGTTAGCCAGGTACGTTTATCCAGCTAACTTTAAAATACCCGGCTATATAATGAGTGCAGCTGCACTATTGAATGTACCTCTAAAGTTAGCCAGGTACGTTTATCCAGCTAACTTTAAAATACCCGGCTATATAATGAGTGCAGCTGCACTATTGAATGTACCTCTAAAATAAGCCAGGTACGTTTATCCAGCTAACGTTGTTATGCAGTCAGTGACTGAATATGGACCTCTGAATTTTCACAGAACTCAAAGCAGACTGACTCAGTACTGCTTCTTCATATCCAGAACCAGATTTAAGATTTTGGCAGCTATAGACAGAGTGCCATGGCAGGCCCTGACCCTAAAGCAATCAGAAGCAAGCTCTTCTTTAGCCTGGATATTTGGCCCGTTCACAATTTGTAGCTCTTGGCAGTTATCTATGTTGCCTAAGGCTAAACCCAGGCCTGGTGACAGCTAAAGTTTAGCTGATTCTTAGTTCATTCTTAGGAAAGGTCTCGTGCCACAATGCACATCAGTCCCAAACAAAACTCACACTTTATACAGCATCAAATACAAGAGGATGGCTCAGTGGCAGTGCTTTACCCTGCTATTTAGGATTTCTGGACTCTGATCTTCAGGCTGGGGATGCAGACGAGGGAGCATTCACAGACCTTGGGATGGGAGTCAGCTTTTGCACAATGGCAAATCCTAGTGGACAGACTTAAAATGTACAGCTACCAGATTTTGGAGGGAGCCACAGTTTATGGGCTCTGGCCAAGGACCTTTGCCACAACGACTGGGTGAGATTAGAAGGGGTGGGCTAGTTAAAACATAAGAACCCCTCTCATCCCATGTAGTTGGAAAGGAAGGCTCATGGTGGATTAGCCCTGGCAAGAGCTAGAAGCCCAAAGAAGCAGCAGAAAGATTCTGGAGCAGGAATATTTTCATTTTCTTGTTACCTGAGGGGAGTTAAAGGTTCCCAGAATCCTGGCCATAGGAAGGGATAAGGATGACATCAGCTCCCCAATAATACCAGCTAGCGATGGACGTGCCTGACAGCTGTAAGCAGGAACAGGACTCTGCTTCCCTGACAGCAGTGCCAAACTTCCCCAGATGGCTCTCATCTCAGACATGCAGGAATCAAAGATGCGGAATCCCAACGTGATATTTGGTAAAAGTTCTGGAGTTTTATTAATTTCTTCTATGGCAAATATCATAGCCAGCACATCCCGGTAATACCTAATGTGGAACCTGTAAAATTCAAAGTTTGTATTTAGAATCTACATCTACTGTGCATCCACCAACAAATCAGAAAGACGGCAATGCAAACAGGTGCAAGGCCCACAGGTAGTTTTCCCTGAGGAATATGCACCAGTCCTCACAGGGAAAGTATGAGCATAATTTCCTTTGAAAATAGCTCAAGAGAAAAATAGCTATAGATATTTGCACTTATTTTTCTGACTGAAATAACCCACATAATTCTGAATAAAGAACCACCATAAGAACATAAGAACTGCCAGACTGAGTTAAATCAAGGGCCCATTCAGCCCTTTTTCTAATAGTGGCCAATCCAGGTCACAAATACCTGGCAGGATCCCACATAGTAGAAGTTCCCATACTGCTTATGTCCAAGTCTACCTTCTTAATAATAATATATGGACTTTTCCTTCAGTTGTTTTCTCCTCCAACCTAACTCTGGCCCAGAAATGCCTCCACTATAATGCGGGTAGAAGTATCCCCGTTGTGGAACAATGCACATACTTTAACTTGTATACAGGGTGGGTAATTTTGAAATAACCCTTTTACTCATGTAAGTAGTAGCCATTTACATGAGTAAATTGCTTTTGAAAATTATCCTCATTAAGATCAAATTAGGCCCAAAATCTAAGTATGCCAGACTCCACAGATCAGGGACCCAAAGAACATCTGGCACTGAAACCATAGACAAGCTCCAATCTACATCCCAAGTCCAAACCAAGAACAGCGAGGACCCATTTATACACAGCCAAGACCCCAACCACTTGCCAGTCTCAAACAATGCGGCACAGACAGGACCCAGCCCATATATAGTTAACAGCCAAACACCTAATTATGCATAACCAGGATCCAAACCACACACCTAACCAGTAATCGCAATCTATACACAGCCCAACCACACACAAAACCAAACTGTGCGCACACTCCAAACCCAAATAGTGTAAACCAAGTGCCCAATAACATCAATAACACCTTCCGAAAAAAACTCAAGACTTGGCTTTTCGTCCAAGCCTTCCCTTAAGCCTAACATTGCAACAATTCTTTCATTTAGCTCAACAGACTAAATGCCCGACCCAGCCATTGTATATTCATTCGTGTTCATTCTCCAGTTTTTTCTGTCCTTTACTTCCTGGCTACCCTAGCCCCCAAGTTCATTCTCCCTGTTATCTGTAACTGCGCCTCGGCCTTCTTGTTATATGGTTTTGTTAAGTTAACCCCTAAGTTTGATGTAAACCGGCCTGATATGAAGCTTGTCATGAAGTTCGGTATAGAAAAAGGTTAAATAAATAAATAAAATAAAATAAATCATAACACTGAACACAAAAGGTGAGGACCCAGTTAAAACCACAAACACACTTTAGTACCAAACGCTACACAACAGAGACCCAAGCCACAATCAAATCCAAGCTATACATAGTCAATATACAATCATACATAATCAAGACCCTTAAAACCTATCCAAAATCCAAATTTGAAATCACACCAAACAGCAAACTGTGCAGAGAACAAGACCCAAACCACACCCTAATGCCAGACTCTGCAGAGCCAAGATCCAAATCATGCATCAACTCGAAACTGTGCATAACGAAGACATGAACCACACATTTAACCAGAAATTGAAAGATCTAATCAAATACCTAAAATTTGACTCTTGAAACCCTGGGAGCTCTGAGAAGCAGCAACTATGTCCTGCAATAAAACTCAAGCCACAGGGTGGATCAGACCTGCTCCTCTCCATTCTCCTTCTTGGTCTGCAGCAGGCAGGCACAGCACTCATAAGTCTACAGCACAGGGATATGAAGAAGACATGTGCTCAGAGCCTCGTTTCTGGTTCTCCCCTCCTCCGATATATGCTTTATTTTCAGACAGGAAACACCCAGGGGAGAAGGAGGAAGAAGAGATGCCAGAACCAGCTGCAAACTTAGAAATGGGGAGGACCATAGTCAGACACAGTCTGGCTAGCAAAATTAGCTGCATAAACTTATCCAACTAACTTTGGAAGTGTATTCAATAGTGAAACCGCACTATTGAATATAGCCGGCTATCTTAATTAGATAGCTGGCTAACTATAACCGCCTAACTTTAGGATAGATCTCTGGCCCAACCAGACTTAGCCGGCTAAATATTGGAGTTAGACAGTTAACTTAGCTGGATAACTCAGCTCCTCCCAGTTATGCCCCAGGAACACCCCTAACTTATAGGGTCATTCACTAAAGCTTTATCGCGAGCGTTAGGGCCCTAATGCACGTGATAAGGCCATATCGCGTGCGAAAAGGGCCATATTGCATGCGATATAATGCTAATTAGGGGGAGGGGAGGAGTCAGGGTGGGGAGGGGAGGAGTCGGGGTGGGGATGGGGGGAGGGAGGAGTTGGTGGTGTCTTCGCTGCCGGTGAAAACGTTACCAGCGTTATCGTCGGCAGTAGCGCATCGAATAGCACCACCTTTCATGGTGGCGCTATTTGGTGCGAAAGCCGGCAGCAAAGACACCACGGTGGTGCGAAGGCTGCGGGCTCTCGCAGGCCCGCCCTCCCCTTCGCCCCCTGTTTTCGCTGGATTCATCATTAAGGAATGAATGATGAATACAGGCCTTAGCCTCCTAAATTCTAACTTCCTAACTTATTAGGCAGCTAGAATTTAGCCGTATATGTGCCCAAATATTCATTTAGTTGGCTAACTTCTGAGTATGAATATGGGCCTCAATATCAGGCTAAAGTTAGCTGGATAAATTATCAGAGATATTCAGCAGAATAAATGCCCTGCTGAATAATTCTAATAACTTTGAAACCTAAAGGCTATGCTTGAAAATCGCCATGTACATGTGTAGCAGTTAAGCTTGATTCCCCAACCCGTCACCTCTGTGTCACAAACGTGGAGCCTATCAAGTTGTCTCCCCACCCTTCCCCCAAGGTCCCCAAAAGATTTGAGAGGAACAAATAATCTTATCAGGATCAGGGAAGGAGATGAGTGGAAGACAGTGTTTCGAACAAGCTATGGGTATTTGAATACCTAGTGATGCCCTGTGGATCATGAAACACTCATACTACTTTGCAAAAATTGGTGAATAAAATATTTCAAATTTATTTATTTATTTAAAAAGTATTTATATACCACTTTTCAAATAGAGTTTTGTCAAAACGGTTAGGGGCGGATTTTAAGAGCCCTGCTCGCGTAAATCCGCTCGGATTTACGCGAGCAGGGCCCTGCGCGCCGGTAGGCCTATTTTACATAGGCCTACCGGCGCGAGCAGAGCCCCGGGACTCGCGTAAGTCCCGGGGTTTTCCGAGGGGGGCGTGTCGGGGAGCGGGCCCGAACCACGTGGCGTTTTCGGGGCGGGACCTAGCGTTTCGGGGGCGGGCCCGGGGGTGTGGTTACGGCCCAGGGCGGTCCGGGGGCATGGCTGCGCCCTCCGGACCCACCCCCAGGTCGCGTCCCGGCGCGCTAGCGGCCCGCTGGCGCACGGGGATTTACGTCTCCCTCCGGGAGGCGTAAATCCCCCGACAAAGGTAAGGGGGGGGTTTAGACAGGGCCGGGGGGGGTGGGTTAGGTAGGGGAAGGGAGGGGAAGGGAGGGGAAGGTGAGAGGAGGGCAAAAGAAAGTTCCCTCCGAGGCCGCTCCGATTTCGGAGCGGCCTCAGAGGGAACGGAGGTAGGCTGCGCGGCTCGGCGCGCGCTGGCTATACGGAATCGGTAGCCTTGCGCACGCCGATCCAGGATTTTAGCGGATACACGCGGCTACGCGCGTATCTACTAAAATCCAGCGTACTTTTGTTGGCGCCTGATGCGCCAACAAAAGTACGCCAAATCGCGCTTTTTGAAAATCTACCCCTTAATATGTTGGATCA